>NC_089199.1:9649508-9917939 GCF_963930695.1 Labrus bergylta | reverse complement strand
GTAGAACAGACTTTACTCTCTAAATTGGCAGTCTATCATAGAGCTAAACCTGGCACACTCTAAAAATATGGTGTTTAGTTTTTTTAGTGTGTTTTTTTCTTTATATATGTGGATGTCAAATAAGCTCATACAAAGCCTGCTTGTTAAGCAAGTAAAGATAAATTACAAGCTTTCAGATTTTACAGGAGCATCGCCCTAAAACAGTTATTTTTTTCATCTCAGTCATTCAAACACAGTCAGAGCCGTGATCTATAACTAGAGGCTTACTACAAGAAAGGGTGTCATGTGAAAGGTTACTTAAAAGCCTGTACTTGATGACAGATCCTAGTATTGCAATATTGTTCAAGATATACGACTATATCATTTATGTATCAAGGGTTGGACTCTCTTGGTTTAAATTAAGGGATCTTTCAGTGCGTGCTGACCACGCTTTCTACCACTAATTCTAGGCTGCACATAAGCCCGACTTTAGTGGGATACAATCAAATATATATCTACTACTCCCTATGTTATTATTATTACTGTGTCAAATGTCTCTCACATGGTTCTCATTTATAACAAAAGTCAACCAGAAGAAAAACAAAATCCTCCTGAGATAAAGACTCTCACTCCACTCTTTGTACTTATGATTGCCTAAAACAATGAAATATTCAACATGAAATATTTCCATGTAAAGAGGCTGTAGTCCTCACAAGTGGGCGAACCCGGGTTAAATCTGACCAGTGGACCCTGTCCAGCATGTCATTCCCACCTCTGACTCTCCTTGATTCTCACTCTATCTACTGTGGCTTTGTATCTAATAAGGAAAACAAGCACAAAGTAATAAAAAAATACTATCTTACTTGCCCCAACAAGAACTTTGTATACGTTTGGCTACCCAGCGAAACTCCACCAAGAATACTCTCAGATCTGCTTCCAGTTTGGTTTGAGATCGTAGAAACACAATTTATTGATGGTCGACCATTCACAACATGTAGCGACCAACTCAGCTTTTTGGATATTGAAAGATGATGCTTTATAATCACTTTATTCTTTTGAGAGTGGCAGGCATTAAAGGTCCCATATTATGCTTTTTCTGGTTTTATATGCTCTTTAGTGTGTTTTCCATGTGTCCTGTGCATGTTTAGGCACATCTATGTGCAAAACTTCAAAGTCCGCGGAAACGCAGCTTCTCCTACCTCCTCCTGTTAGCTGTCAGCATTAGCTGCATGTAACGCTCGGTTCTAGCCCCCTTGATAAAAATGTGTCAGTCCGACGTCATTGTCAGTGTGAGATCACTGATCTAAGCCCATTGGCTCATTGTGGCAAGCCCAGCAGCTCATGTTGTATGCCCGTCAACTTCTGTAGCACGCCCACGACATGCCGTAGCCCTGCTGGGTCGCACAGTAGTGCTAAGGTGCTCATGTTTATGCTCCCCTCGGACGGAGCCAGTGGCTGCATTCCCAATATGGTAAAAGAGGCGGACATTTCCGAGAAGCGTGCTGAGCAACTGACCAATAACGACAGAGCAGATCGGCAGACTAATAAGAGCAGACTTGGCCACGTGGGGTCTAACAGTGTGGGCTCAGCAGAGCGTAGCTGACGGACTCAGAGTGTAGAGGGAGCAAGGAGGAGCAGTACATGAAAACAGACACTTTTTTTCAAACTTTAGCTATTGTGAACGTACAAAAGTAGGTACATAGATTAAATATACAAACCCCAAAAAGGGCATAATATGGACTCTCTTAAGAGATATGTTTTGACTGAGGCTGTGGTCTGAATCACCTCCATGTTGGATATGGATCACATTATGGATCACATGCAACAATGTGCAAACTCTGATTGTTGAGTAGTTCTATCTCGAACAAAATTCCTTAACAGAACAAAATAGTTGCGCATACATAATTTTCTCCCCTCTCTCCGCTTTACCTCAGAACAAACCTCTGCACATCTGTGAGCTGTTTACTCCACACTCCAGCTTGATCCAAGAGTGATTAGTAACCAAGAGAACATTTATTGTGAAATAAGATTAAGCTGTGTCCCCAACCTCTTCCCTTGTCTTTTTTAGCACAGTCCTGTCCTCTCGCCTCTTTTGCTTCCTATTCAGTGTGTCCCCTCATTACCCCCTGTGAGTGCCAGGAGTTCTTTACTTTTCAATGGCTGCCTCCCTCTCTCTCCCCATCTCACTCCCACTTTTAGCTCTAATTCTACTCTAGCCCCAGACTTGGCAACCCTCTCTCTTCAACTCTAGTCCTTGTTAATTCCCCCTTCCCCTTGTCTTGTGTGAAGCCCTCGCCTTCAGCCCTTTGCACCCTTGCTCTCTCTCCCCAGCTGTGACCCTAACTATAATTGAGAGGTGAGTAAGAGAGAGACAAAGACAATGGGTGGATTTTTCAATGCCTGATCCCTGGCATGAATTGCAGTCCAGGGTTTGGTACGCAATCAGGCGAGGGGAAGGCGGGGGCTGCGGTGGATTCAACAGCCACACCATTCATTGGTCGGATTTGTTGATCTGGCTCCTGCGACGGCCCTCTTGTCTGAGGATGTGGGCATGCCTGCCTTTTGGCAATGATTAAAGTTTGGAACAACTTCCACAACCTAACTCAAGACCCAGCTGCTGGGACGGGGACAAAGGGAGAGAGGGAAGGGGAAGAAAGAGAGAGGGCTCTCTTATCTCTTTGCCCCTGAGCTAATCAAGGCATAGTTTATATTTGAAGATAACAAAGTTTTGAGGAAGGCTTTGGTTGGCATAATTTGATTGAAAGTTGATTTTCCCTGTAGGGATTATCTAAACAATATATTAACTTTTGAGCACCATGGGAATATTGTGATCTGATTTTAATGGCAGTACCTTTTTTTTTATACATAATTGATAGAATAAATGTGAAAAAAAGGGGGGTAAACAAAAAAGCCGTCGGCTAGGTTTTCTGAAAGCGTTGCCAAGTCTCTCCCTCCTTGACCCTCAGGAAGTTTGCTGCCGATTGTGAGGGGGGAAAAAGGGAGAGGAAGACAAAACAAGAAAAAAAAAAGAAAAGGGGGGGTCCCCTACTAATGTAAGCTCTCGGCACAAACGAAGGAAACTAGCGACCTTTCTCTTTCTTATAGTTGTGGTCTGGACTATTCACATTCAGCGCCCTCCCCTCCTTCCCCGCCTCTCCTCAGCTCTCTCTCTCTCTCTCTCTCTCTCTCTCTCTCTCTCTCTCTCTCTCTCTCTCTCTCTCTCTCTCTCTCTCTCTCTCTCTCTCTCTCCCTGTATTCTGTGGAGACTGTTTATTTGTGCAGGATGGTGCTGTTGGCTCCAGATGCTTGACCCAGCAGTCAGGTTGCCTGGTCACATGGATCTACAACTGTTTGACTGAACTTGTTGTGCATCCAAACAAACCTTTAAAGGGCTGCTGCAGCTTTTTCACTCTCAGATCTGTTGTGTATTCTTATTCTAATTCTTCCCCCAGACTTTTTCTCATGGGGAAAAAAATGCCTCCACACAGTAACTGATTAAGAAAAGAGGCAATTTAATGTATTCTGTTCCCAACTTTTGAGGTGCAGCTTGCTTGTAGTATAGTTGGATGTTTTCTCCCCCAAAGATTGTTGAAATAGTGTTATTTCTTTTATGAGAGAGGAATTGTGAATGTGTTGATTTTTTTGAAGGATTTGTGAAGGCTTGTGGAGAGGAAGTTGGAGAGAGAGGATGAGATAGTGAAAGGCGAGTACAGTAAATCTTTCTCCCTCTAACAGGGCCTCAAATTTTAGGAGGGGAGTGGAGCTGCAGTAAGGGTGTAATACACAGTTGAACGAACGCACAGTACACATCTAACTTACGGAGAAAGAATAATTACTTTGTTAAACTGCAAGCAAGTGCACACAGTATCAAGCACCACGTCACTACGTTTAAAAAAGTCCAAAATCTATGTTGTGTTTGAGTGTTGTTACTCGGTACTCTTATCCTTATCTTTGCTGAAGTTAGAAGATTTTTCCTTCCTCCTTCTTGACTTGGAGAGAGAGAGAGAGAGAGAGAGAGAGAGCGAGAGAGCATGTGCTTGTTAAAAACAATTGTATAAAACCCTACAGCAATCTGAGAAGTAAGAGTGCGTGTATGCATGTAAGTGGGGTCAGTATTAATAGTTTCTGCTGGTGCTGCAGTGTTTGATACAGAGCCTCATTTACAATAGCTCTTCTGTTTATCTCTCCTATTTTTTTCCACATCTAAATCTCTATTCCTTTCTGAGCCCTTTTTACCACTCAGTCTGTCTTTGCCCTTAAACCTAGTGCCACTGGTCTTTCCTAATCCTGTTCTATTTGGAGCTCTTCCCTAAAACTCCAGATTGTTGTAAACTAAACCAAAATGGATCAACGAGTATAAAAAGCATTTACATTTAGTCCTGTAACTAGATTTAGAGTCTGTAACGTGATATGTGACCCTGATCCAGAAATAAATGTATGTAATATGAGTCTTTCCCTCTGCTCCCCAGGAAACCTAATGGAGATTACCGCAGCTCTCCCCTCTCCAAGGACCGCAGCCGAAGCCCCATCGAGCGTGTGGTGGTGCCCAGTGCGCTGGGAGTCCATGGCAACCACCTGTACAGCCACGCCCACCACCACCACCATCACCACCTGGCCAGCTTAGGCATGGACCAGCCACTGGCACTCACCAAAAACAGCATGGTGGTGGAGTCTGCACGCAGCAGCACAGCAGTGATGGCCTCAGTTCCGCACACAGTCAGCACCGTGGAGCGCCAGCAGGTAACCTGTTCATCCTGTTTCTGTTATTCCTGAATATATTGACTCAATCTTTTTGCTAAATGTTGGTGTAAACCTCAACCCTGGTAGGTCCTCAGCATGATGTGAATAATGTCCTTTCATTAGCCAGGCTCCTTGGCTAGCTGAGAGTTGAATTTTCCTATTTGACTTGTTAGCCAAAAAATGTTTTCAAACCCTGGTGGTCACTGAATCATTCCCTCTCCCTCTTACTTCAAACTTGTCTTTGGTCTGTCATCTCTACATGAATAGTTTCCAACTTCAAGTGTTAAATTTGTGTCTTTCAGAATCGTCCGTCAGTAATTACATGCGCTCCAGCCAACAACCGCAACTGCAACCTGTCTCACTGTCCTGTTTCCCACAACGGCTGCTCAAGTCTCGCCAACAACTACAGGAGAATCAACAGTGAGTGCACTCATGACATCTAAGTTATCTATATTGTTGCATTTTGGTTTTTGGGTCTGTTCTAGCTATAGTAGACAGAGCATCAAAGACTGAACATGATATCTCAGTAATGAATTGTAGCATATATATGTCCTGAAAGAATGGAGATGGTTCTTGAAACAAACAGTGAAGTGTAAGGGAAACCTCTCTTCAACATCTCACTCAAATTTACTTATATGACAAGTGATGTTAAAAAAACTGATAATAATTCCAGTTTTCAGTCAGGGAGTCTTTCAGTGCATAGCACATAAATAGCGATATAGCCTCAATATGCGTTATTTACTATTTGATGTGTGTGCTGTAAAAGTCAGCCGAGGCCTCAGCCAAACATGTGTTTTATTCCTCCTGTCTGTCAGTAGCCGTCATGTTTTCTGTGGGATGATAACTTTACTGCGGCCTTTTTTATGATCCCAGTGAAATCCCTATGATCTCATTGAGGTTAACAGTGAAATGTAAAACAGTGATTTCATATTAAAAAAAACTGCACTGACAAAGTGGAGTAGACGTTTTTCCATTGACCTAAAATGCATATTACCAATGTTTAAACCGATGCTAGGTAGTAAAATACCCACGGCCGTTATACAAGTGAGTTTTAAAGACGTTTCTCTTTTCATTATGGGAAATAAACTCTTTCTCCTCTCCTCCCTGTTCAGCTAACACAGCCTGTGACCCAGTGATCGAAGAGCATTTCCGCCGCAGTCTTGGAAAGAACTACAAGCAGCCCGAGCCTACTGCCACCAACTCTGTGTCCATCACGGGCTCAGTGGACGACCACTTCGCCAAGGCCCTAGGCGAGACCTGGCTGCAGATTAAAAACAAGGGGAGTCCCTCATCTTCGGGTAGCAGCCCAAACTCCTCCCCCGACAGTCGCATGGTCAATCACAACCATTCCCCTTCTGTGGTCTCCTGAACGAGGAGGGTTTCAGTGGGGTGAATCCACTCGATCCCCAGACCTCGAAATTCAACCCCTTATAATGCCCCTGTCAAATGTTCTGTCACCAGCATACCTGAGGGAATGCCTGCCTGCTGGTCTGCTAAAAACACCCTCAACCCTCAGTCCTGCACTCTCTTTCTATGCACTCATAGAGGAAAAATCAAGCAATAACATGATGGTCATTTCTTTTCCCCTTCTGTGCCCTGGTTTGTTAAAGCTGGACAGTAATCAGTAATGAGCGATGAGGGTTCAACGTTTGGACTTGACTGGAGCATAGCGCTGCTCCATCCAACAATTCATCATCCCTTGATGTCGAGCTCGGAGGTGAGCTAGCGTCTGTAGTTATATGTACATAAAGAGAGAGGAGAAAGGCGGTGTTTTAATTATTAATTTTCTTCTTTGTTTTTTGTTTTGTTGTTTCTTTAACAGTAGTTTTGTGAACTGCTTTTTGTGTTACGAGATGCCCGACAATTGAAAGAAAAGATAAGCGAGAAACACTTTGGATAATATTCACAAACCACCTGACTGTGCTACCAAAGAAAACCTCAGACACTGACGTTTATCAATGCCTTTTGAGAAAACAAAAACAACAACAACAACAAGCCACCATTATGTGGTCTACATCCTCTGTTTGATCATCTTTCATTCTCCCACCTTCTTCCCCTCTCCTGTGTGTGTGTTCTGGTGGTTTCGTTACTGCATGTGTACACTTGGGTGATCGGCTTGGTCTGATTTGCACTACTGCTGTAGAGAATAAAAAGGTGTTTCTTTGGAAATCCAGCACTGCACACGGGGTCAAAAATGTGCTTTTTCGGTCCCAATCTACTATAATCCAGCCCTCTGTTGATCTCTATTTGATCTCAAACCTACCTGGGCTTCACTTGATCCTGGCAGTGACAGAGAAAGCCCACATTGTAAAGCATCCATTATGAAATGTATTTGAAAAATTCAAAAAGTAGGCCTGGGCAGTATGGAATATATGGGATACAGATTTGGATAGTGTATGTTTAATTATGAAATTAATCAAATGACATACCTACGTGTTGATGGAAAAAAAAACCATGCTTACTAGGTAAGAGAAGGCTTGAAGTAGGTCTAAGGGACAATTGTCTGAGACCAGAAATATCTAACATCCATCACCATGGATACGTGATGTTTTACTCAGCTATTTATACTTACCATATATTCAGAGGTGTTGTTAGAACATAACCATGAAAGTGTAAGGAAAATGTAACAAAGTATGGGTATGCAGTGGCCGTGTAGGTGTATGTTAAGAAGAATGTTCATCTTCAGTATTCTGAACAAATTGGAAAAGTAAATGGATCAAATCATCCAGCCCTACAAGACTAGAGGAAACTACTAACAATTAAGTTATCCTTGTACCAATTAACACCACATTACTTGGTACAAGCACAATTAATGAGACTTTATCAATTTAAATTGTGCCAATTTACCACCTTTTATTTCACAAACACAGTCAGCTTATTAATGTGGTGTTGATGGACATCCCAGGCGTCTTGACAAGAGATCAGGAATGAAAACACAGTTGTACAAACCTGCAGCCTGTTGAAGGCAGTAGGCAGTAAGCTTTGATGTGCTTCACAGACTTACCCGATGACAGTGATGAGGGGATAGATGACTCTGAACGTCACTTTGTGGTTGGGGCGGGGAGGGGGGGGGGGGGACAAAAAAAAACATGTCTGGTTTCTCGACTGGGGGAGTGAAGATTATTCAGATCTCTTCAAACACACCTTTGATTTTGTAACTCTTTGAACACAGGTGTTTTTATGTTTGGCTTCCACTCTGCTGTCCCTCCCTCTCCTTCACTCTGTACTTTGATAGATTTCCAAAATGTTTGAAGGGTGAACTAATGCTTTTACACATGCACGTTGTTGTTTTTTTTCTGTTTTGTTTTTGATAGCTGGTATCTATTAATGTTTTTAAGCATTTCAAATTGTACTACTATTAGCCTTTTCATTCGGACGTTAGTTGTTACTTTCATCAACAGTAACAGACATAGACACTATACACTCACTGCTGGGTCAGTTGTACTCCATGTTATTATTGTTGTTGTTATATTACAGTTGTGTATTTCTTGTTTTCCATTAATATCATTATGGTAACAAACATCTATGGTGGGACGGCCTCTGGACAGGCTCTGCATTTCCCAACACCACCTCAGCACAGGGGTCCATCAGCTCGATCCTGTGGCGGGGGAGGGGATTGTTCTGTTGCTGAGTGGGTGTTGATGGGATGTGCAACTCATAATGGTTTCTAAAGATGTTGATTAATCAGTGGTACAGGATGCTACAACCTTCAGCATGACTGAGCTGAGACACCAAACTGGCACAAGTTAGTCAGCAGGGCCGTGTTTTCCTGGAATGCATCAAAATCAAGACGAAATCGAGTTTAGTTTCATGAACCTGTTTGGCTACAATCTTTAAATACACCATTTTACTGCTAATCTTTAACCCAGATTATTGCTGCAGTATGAAAAGTATTTCATACAGGACAACCTAGAATGATGATGCATTCAGGAAACGTGGTGTTTTTGAAAGGACCTCTAATGAAATGTTTGTGTCCTGACTTGGTGTCCAGACATTTTATTTTGTACTTCAATATTTTTTTGTTCTGAACAACATTGTGTTGTTGCTGCAGTCTGAGAAAATGACTTGTACTTTGTGAAAGTCTGCGCCATGGTGGCATACATTCCTCCTATAGGGAACTTTGTACAGGCCTCACACACACACTCAGAATCTCCATATAACAACACAACCAGCCGTGGACTACAGCCCAAGAGTTCCCTCAGATCTTGATGCCTGAATGGGAAATGCAGGAAGTCCACTTTTGCTTTTTTCTTGTCATTGAAAAACTTAGCCATAAATCAATACCGCGTTATATGGAAACTAAGAAGTGCTTTGGATTGAACATATCTGAGGACATTCAGAGCATGGAATTTAGAGAAAAGGGGCTTTTAACAGTGGACCGTGGGAATCGTAATAAAGTAGGCTTAGGTTATTTGTTTGGTTCAGGTCATTTTTATAAAGCATTATAAGTTCATCTGTTACAAAGTTCTCTAAGTGGAAGCATGTTCTAGAATGTCCACACATTCCATCCTCTACTATCAGAGCAGATGTGACTGAACCAGAACTGATGGTTAAGTTCTAGAATCTTCTGATACACTATTTGAATCTCATAATTACAGGTGACAGGTTCAGAGTGGTCTGGATGGATCAGGACTTTTATTTTATTTTAGCTGGCAGGTTTGGGGGCAGCACAGCTTCAGGAGCTGAGCTTCTGTAAGCACAAACTTGTGAGCCAGGAGATGCTCAGCTGCCGCTTAGTCTTTTTCCAGGACTCACAGCGCTGCCTCCCCTCCTCTCAGATTCAGTTGACCCTGATTTAAGTGTGGATGTTGTTCGCAACATGCTTGAAAACATGGGGGAAAGGGTTCAGTGTCCATTTAGTTTTTCTATTATTATTCTTTCTCATTATCATTTCACTACCACCCTGTAGGTAGGAGGCTCTCTTTCTGCTTTGGCACACACTCCCTACATACTGTAGGAAATCACTTAATAAAAAAAAAATACTTTTTTATAATAGGTAACTATAAAGACCATCATTACGCTGTGCGTAACGAATGTACAGAGAAAAAAATCGTAGGTATTTTTTGAGGAACAATTAATTTGTTAATGATATGTAGCTATTTAATTGTTGGTTTTCCCTGTCCTTATATTGTAATCATTGCATTTTTTTTCTTTTTGTGAAAAAAGTTGATCTTTTTTGTTTAAAGAGTTTGTTGTGTTAGAGTAAAGGTTCAAGTGCAGGAACACAGTAAATGTATGAAACCACAACAAGCCACCAGTGTGAGAAACGCTACTTCCATTCATCCCCAATGTTCTGCAGCGCTCGATTGTACAACATCTGATCAAAAGTTTGAAGAGGAGGTGCTTGTTCTTAAGAAATGTGCACGTTTTGCAGAACAGAATTAGTTTGATACTAGCCCAGTGACTCTTGCCATCCAAGAGGCTAAGAGTTTCCATTGAACTATTTAAAAAAAAAAAAATCTAATAAACCACAACAGTAGACTTGGGCTATAAGGCAGGTCAGATGTCCACCTCTGCATGTGAGCAATATACATTGTGTGGGTCGAGGTCTACAAATGGGAACTGTGAGTCAAGTAAAACCATCAGACGGTTGGAAGATTTGTCAGTCTTCAAGTTCATTGAAATTAAAATGTTAGAATTGGACTGATGAACATCTTTAAATGTTTTCAAGTTCATCTTCTTAGGCAGTCAATGAAGCTGAGATGATTTACTGATAACAGCGTTGGGATTTTCACTGATATGAATCTGATGTTCCTGTTCCCATCTGTGGAGGCCATTTTGCTTTCATCATGATCAAGTGAAAACTGTGCAGATAAATCAAAAAGGAGTTGGTCTGTAGTCAAACTGTACTACAATTCCCAGGTCCTTTTTTGAAGTGGAAGTAGCTTGTACTTAATGGTAGTAATACTCTGAACTGTAAAACAAAAAATGTATCAAGAAAACTATTTGTGGCGCTGTGTCTCCTACTAAAAAGGTTTTGGCAGGCCACCTTTTTTGTACGTAAAGTAGCCTTGATGAACAATAAAATGCTTTTAAACTACTTTCACTGTGCTGGTCTGATTTTCTGTGTGAAATAGCCAAGACAAGTTTTTAGAAATGAGTGTTCAGCAAGATAAAGGTCGGAGTCATAAATGCCCAAGAATGAGGATCTAAACCTGATATGAAAAAAACAAAAACCTTATACAGTTCCAAAGCAATAAAAGACAAGCAATTATTAAAGAACAATTTTATTCCAGTTTTTTGGTGAAATACTTAGAGTAGAGGAAAAGTGCCACACAACTGAACGCACTGAAAATATCCTGAATTTTTAAAACAGAGTGACAATTCGTAGTTTAATCCATTTTTTAAAAATGAAATCTGAGGTGGGAAAAAAAAATTGAATTCTGTGCTTTATTTTTTCATGACTTCTCTCACAAGTCTTGGTTTAGAAGGTGCCCTGTGGAGTGGTTTTGTTCAACAAAAGCCATGTTTACATTTAGTTTCTAACCTCTCACTGAGTGTCACTGAGGTCAAACAGACATACTAAGTGTTCTTACTTCCCTCAAAAACATTGGCTTGGCTGAAGTTTTTTTAAATTCAAATTGTAATTCATTCATAAAAACATTGCCACCAGTGGACACAAACTGCACGGGGCACCTTTGACTCCAGTCTGAAACACTGACATTAATATATTGTACAATAGCAGATTGGAAAAACAGTATATGGCAGAAAAGCAATGTAAACTGTAAAGACAAACACAAGCATGCATTAAACCTTCAAACCTTCAGTTTCTCCATTGTTTCTCTTTGAGTAATGTGTGCAGATGTACTTTCCAGCTTATTACAGTAACTCCTTTCCATATCAGAGGCCACTGTTAAGTCGCTGTACAGAAACATACGTGGGCTGCTTTCCAACCTTTCAAACAAACAAAGCTGGTTTTAGTATTAACTGAACTGCATCTGTCCGTCTCCAAACACAGGGAGATGGCTAGATCTGCTGATTTGTGTTTTTTTATTTTATTAGTCTGAAGCACTTTTCCATGAACCTGCAGATGTAGTTTATCTATGTCTTGCTTAAGGACATTTTATCAGAACCTTGACATTTGATAGAGAGACTATAGGAAGGATCAAACCTGTGAACATTCAGTGAGACTTAAGAAAAAGCTTTTCATACAAAAACAAGTGCTGTGTTATGTGCTCCAAATGCTGAGTAAGTGTGACTGATATCAATTTAACAGGGGCTATGAATGTGTACATTCTCTGTAAAAAAACGACATAAAATATGGCTTACAAAACATTAAAAGGAAGTAATATATTTAACATATCACTGTTCATTGTGAAGACCCTAATGCTTGGGTTAATTTAAATTGAAAAGATAATGGTAATATTAAAGCTACTCCGCTAGTATTCCAAAGAGGCTGTGAAATTTGGTTTTGATAACTTCAATTTGATCAATTAGTCTACTTATGTATGCCAGGCCTTCATCCCATTATAAGTCCACACTGTAAATATGACATCCTTAAAGAGACAGAAACATGGATAGGAGTGCTGGGTCCTTTGGATGTGAAGGGTTGTTCCTCTAGTCCTTTAGATGCTCTCATCATCGCTCATATCCCAAATCTAATGAGAAAAACACAACAACAACACAAATATATTAATAACAAAATAAACCCCCCAAACAATCAACAAAGAAGCTATTCATTTTAATACATTTTTGTTTCTAAAGCAAATAGTCTTCACTCAAGGCTTTTCGTTCACTCCAGGCTTTTAGTTGTTAACAGTCTTTCAGTGGAAGTCGCTAAGCAAGTAGCTTCCATGTTGACCTTAAGCGTTGCCATGACAACAACTTTAAACCTGTGTCAAAGCATGGAACTGGCATTGGCAATGAGTACCATGCATGCAAGTATGAATGCATTTATGTGTGTACTGTATGTGTATACCCTTATGTGTTGATGTTCAGTATGTGTGTGTAGGTATGTATGTTCAATATGTCTTCTCATGCAGCACAAACTAAACAAGGAACCTTTTTGGAGAACCTAAACTCATAACGCAAATATTAGCCCAAAAAAAGTAGATTATCTTTACAACTACCATGTCCACATTCATTACTGAACTACCTCTATCAGAAATACAATGGGAAAGTGTCCATGTTTACTTTCGGCTTGTGCAGTCCATGAGATTAACAAAACAATATCAGGTCTGTTGAACGAATTTAATCATCTCGGTGCAAATGTACTGAGTGTTCAAACTATATAAAGGTTTTTCTTATTTAACACAGTTTGAGTTATATCTACTAATGTTTCATACAATTGTACAAGAGAAAGAGGAGATGCATAAAGAGAATACAAAGATTTCACTCTAATTAAGCTACTTGTTGTTGACAATAAATTGAGATAGTTATAAAAAAAAAAAGGGCTGCATATCTTCTTTTCTGGCTGCATGTACCATAAACATTTCAATAATGACTCCGAACCCCCCCCCCCCACACACACACACACACACACACACACACACACACACACACACACACACACACACACACACACACACACACACACACACACACACACACACACACACACACACACACACACACACACACACACACACACACACACACGAACCTCCTTTTCACTACTGTGTCAGTAAACAACAGCGTCCTTCTCATGGCATCACATACCTCTAACACTGTCTGGAATGTTACACACACATGGCTCTGAGTGCGCACACACACAGACACAGACACACACACAGTTTTCACACATAAATGCTGCATTCCTTTGAAACGTCACAACTCAAAAAGCTGAACTGTGAATTCCAAACAACTGGCACCCAGAGAAACTTAAGCATGTGTACCTACAGAGAACATTTTCGGCAACAAAAAAAAAACAACGCATGCATACCTGTTGTATGAGATTGAAAAGTCACACCTAAACCTCTGACCAAAAAGGTTAAAAATAAATTGCATAAATAATTTATATGCAAAATTAAGTGTGATTAATGGAGTGATAATTTAGTCTTTAAAAAAATTAAACATAAGAAATCAAAAGACCCAGCAACAAGCCTTGGGGGACACCACAGTAAACTACTGTTGTAGTTGATTTTCCGTCAACACATTACAGCCCATCTTTTCTATAGACGCTAAACTATTACAGAGCACTGCCACCCATGTCTATCCAGGTTTAAAAAAATGGTAAAAGCAAGGTGACATTGGCCTAGTTGTTAATTTGCATGACCTATGTACAGAGGATGCAGTCCTTGAAGCGTGTTGCCCAGGTTCAAGTCCCACCTTTGGTTAATTTTCTGCGTGTCATTACCCACATCAGCCCCCCCCACCTAAGAGAAAAAAGATGGTACAAGACTATCATTGTCAATTGTATTTAAAACTGCAATAATACCTCCTAACGATGAGTGGTAATTTATTTTTCCAAAGTTGTCTCAAGAGATACATTTTATCTTGTAAGTTTCTTTTTGGAAAATTCCGGCACAGTTTTTGTTTGAGCTTTGATAAGGTTTTACTCAAGAGGCTTATGTGAATGTGTGTCTGTGATCTCCAGGGAGGTAGCAGTGATCATGTTGCCAAACCCCATTTGTGTCCGTATTTCAGCTAGTGAGAGAGTGAAGCATGTTGTCTCCTGTGAAACAGTAGACTTCATACAGGAGTCTCATTTTGGGTTTAAGTCCATTTGATTTTCTTATTGGAACTTCAGGAGGCATTTTTTTGGGATATGCTGCTCAGTGGTGTGGAGAATGAGAGACAAATTCATATCAAAGCCGGACGTTCGGCATTTCTGCTCCACTGCTGCTGGGGAGCGAGCATCAAAAGGACAATAAGCAAAGAGCTCTTTGAAACCAAGCGACACTGGAGCCCCTCTCTGGATGGCTGCCATGCCACACTGATGGCGTGTGTGTCTGTCTGTGTGTGTTTCCAGAAATCTTTTGTGCAAAATGAAAGAGTGAGAAGGGGGGGGGGGGGGGGCAGCGGCTTATGTAACGTAAAAAGCTCCGACAAACTGAAGCCAACAACTTTACTACACTCTTTCAAGCACGGCTGAGTACTTTGGATGTTCTTCAACCTTTTACCTCTGTTGCTGCAATATGTAAGCTGATTTCTGCAAAGCTGAGGTCAAAATGAACTTTTTCAGAGTTCGGTCCAACCGGGGAGCTTATTCATATCTGTAACTTTTTTCATTCAAAGTAACAAATGCAACACAATTCAAAAATAAATTTTTTAAATGTATTGTTAAAGTAATCTCTCAGGCAAACAAAACACAACAGTCTACCTTTCTATGTTTTCCAATGTTGAAATTTGCTTTTCAGGGTTCATATTTTTTGAGCACCTCACTTTGCTATAAACCCTTTCATGAACAGTGACTGTCAAAAAAACCGACTGAGGCTGTGAAACTGTACATGTAACTCAAAAACTCAAAACAAGTGTCAGGAATGAGGGTGTATCATTTGCATGTCAGGCTAATTAGCTTGCTACCTGATGTAACCAAGCCAATGAGCATTTTATACTTTGTGGTGTTACAAGTTATTTCAATTATTAAAAAGTTTGTTTTATTTATTTGGAGTTGGGGACATTTACATTCCATTAAACCTCGTTGTTAGAAAAAGCGTCAGCCTTCAGTGCTTTATCCTGCAAAATGGAGTTTAAAAAAGCTCGATAAGCAAGCTGATAAAATCCTCTAGTAACAGTAGTCATGTCAGATAGCCGTCGCAAATCATAAGAAGCTCTCTTTCATCCTCCTCTGTCTAAAATACTGAAATCGATTGTTTTCAAAAACTACTAAAACTTTTTGTGGAACATTTTCCAACATGACCGTAAACTTCAAATACCTCGAAACGACTTTGTGCTAGAGCTTACAGAGTTCTTTAAAGAAAACGAAATTAACATCAGACTTAAAGCTTGAAATGCATAGCATGCGTAACTAAGGGGGCGGAGCTTAGATAATTGTCAATTTAAAAACTGCGCTTTGGTTACCTGTGATCACTCATTTAAAAATGTTCAACAAATAAAGCAGTGATTAAACATACTTTTAGTTGCAGCTATAGCTTGAATCAAAACTGTCTGAAGTGGCTGACCCGTGAACCCTACAGGAACACACAATCATACACGCACACACCATGACAGCACCTCAAAGGGATTGGCAGAAACACAATTGACGACCCATCTTCCACTTTGAAGCAGCCTTATCGCTTCAGGACCTTGAGTCACTGCAGGGTTAAAAAAAAAAAAAAAAAAGGATTTCTGGATGTTTTCGAAAGTCCTACAGTAAGCTGCATGTAATCATTGTGTGAATGTGTTTGTGTCTGTAATCAGTTGGGCTCCGGCTGATATGACAACTTTAATCCAGGCGAGTAGTTGAAACAAGGCTGGGATCTGATCAGATAGAGGAGCTTTCAGCTGGAAGCGAAGCTGGTGCAGTCACAGCCAACTCTCTGCTGCTGCTGATTATTGTCCCCCAACAAATACAAGACAGCAATCAGCAGGAGGGTCTTCAGCCATATTCAACACTGGGCAGATCCTGGTTAAAACACGGCCTCTGGAAAAGTTACACAAGACCTGCAGTATAATTGCAGTCTTCCATTACACATTTTCAAAAAGCAACTTTTGAGATTTCTTACACTCGTGATCTTTGTTTTCTTTAGGCCAGTGGAATAAAAAAACTGAGCCTTCTTACAGGAACACATCCTTTGTGTGTGTGGCCCCAGTGGGAATCCAACCTTTAAAGCCATTTAACTAGCAGCTCTACACAACCACTGATTGGCTTTGATATTAAAGCACACATCTGCTTTACATATTAGAACTGACACCAAAGCACAAAGCGCAAAGTCAAGCTTTCATCATGCAGACTGGCTCCATCTGATATGCAATTAGAGGACCACACAGAGTGACGTGGTTTATGGCCCGCTGGATGCTGCAGAGACTGAGTGCTGCTCACTGAGGAAGGAAAGTTAGAAATCCAGTCGAACTAGATTTCTGATTCATGCCAGTGAAGAGCTTTTTCCAAGCTTAAAACATTGAAGGGACAAGACTATCAATACAAACAGTGACGGTTTATCAAAAGGTTTATGAAAGTGAAGACGTTAAGTGTGTACATAAATGTTTGTTGTGGTTTTGCTCAGACTTGATAAGATATATATTTGGGAAAAATCACTATGCTTGGGTAAAATCTGGAGGTTTCCTGCCAGGCAGCATTCAAAATATACAATAATAAAAAGTTGGTGTTATATTTTTAAAGGCTGCATGGCTGGTGGCCATTTTTTGTCTTGTTGCTTCTTTTGTCATCGCAACCTTAATCAGTGACCATTGTAGCAAAATACTGATATGGTGATAAATGGCTGTCCTTCCTCATGATCCAGTAATCAAATGGCTGGTGCCAAATATTGATATTTTAATTTAAAAAAAATATGATGCTCTAAAGTAGGCTTCAATGCCAATTTGAGTCACAGAGCCAACAAAATCATGACTTCTTTTGTGTGGCACTTATGAGGGTAATGTGAACAGTTTCAAAGAGACACTCTCCAGGTTTGACTGTTTATCCCTTCAACTGTCATGAATAAGAATAGAGAACATAGGGAGGGAGTGTACCGTGAAAAAAGATTGTTGGTATACCACGGTTCTTTCTTTTCTTTTCCCAGAATTGCAAGAGTAGGATCTACTCAGCATTGGGCTTAGATGTGTTTTTTAATTATCTGTTTTTTTTAACCCTGATTTTAAGAAAGGACACAACCTGAACTCTGTTTCTGGGTATTCAACCTTGATCTACTGCGGCCTTAAAAAAAAAATAGTAGCATTCAATTTAGACTAGTGCCTCCTTGGAAGTGTTACAGAATTTCTAGGTATGACTTATAGAGACTGCTACTGTGCATTTAATGTAAAAATGCCTTTAAGGCTTAATTCAATCTGAGATTTATGGGGAAAATTAAAATTGTATTTTTAACACAAGTCACTTTGACGAGGTGGATTTAGAAGAACACGGATCGACTTTTAGCAGATATTAGAAATCAATGGATTTATTATAAAGAAGTATACTGATAAACACAGAACACAATATTGGGGTGTTTTTAATTACAGTTTGACTGTTTGATCAATGAAAATGGCATAATAATTGTCCTAGAGTTTCTTTCCTTTTTACAAACTCTAAACTAAACCTGATGAAAGTATCAGCCCGCAGGAACATCAGCGCTGGTTAATTAGTTCATACTTCACAAAGGAGTGACAAGCAATGGAAAGTCTGGTTTCCTCTGGTCTAACATGTGCTGGCCAGGAGGATGTGTTTGATGATTTATGTTAACAAGGGGGGGTGCTTCCCCCTTCATCCCCTCTCATAACCCCCCCTGAGGCCAGGGTTGACATCCAAAAGGGGGAGGAAGAGCAACACAGCTCCAATCAAACAGAGATGAGCTTCTTCTGTAGGCTATAGCACTGAATAAGATAGTTTTGTCAAGTTTTGTTTTTTGGCCAAAATTTTAATTCATAGCTTCCTTACATACGTCTTCTCATCTTTTGAAATTGTTTTTCCTCTGCCCATGCCAACCAAAGTCTACAGTTGATCAAGACACTCAAAATACCTGAAAAAAACAAACTGAACTACAAAAGCAATAGCAGGTGTGTTCATGTGTGTGTGGTGACCTCATGATGCTAAAATAGCTATAAAATGACACGTTGACTCATCTACTTGTGCACAAATGAAAGACACTTAGACTAACTGATGAGGCACACACACACACACACACACACACACACACACACACACACACACACACACACACACACACACACACACACACACACACACACACACACACACACACACACACACACACACACACACACACACACACACACACACACACACACACACACACACACACACACACACACACACACACACACACACACACACACACACAGCGTGGGTTCAGGGTGGTTCGGGTCAATAAATAATGCAGTTTGGGTGTAGCCTGTCTGAGGATTCAGTTTCCGGTTATGGAGGAGTAGTGGGCTGTGAAACAGGCAGACTTTGAAGTACAAAAGACGTGATAAGGTCTGCAATCACCTGAGGGGAGGCTCAGAGAACTACTTTTATCTGGAACCCTTTTATTAGGGTCATAAAAGAAAACAAAAAACTTCTAAGCATTCAATTAAATCCTAACAACAATATAATAGTACTTCCTCTTGAGATTTGAATATCTAAAGAAAATTGCCCACATTTTAAAGTTCACCTTGCAGAAAACGTTTCAATGGACTTTCCTTTTTTTTTTTTATGTCTTCCACTGAGGCACTACAGTGTGTGCTGTTAATGGCACAAAGATTGCAATGGAGATTTAATTATGCAAAAAATATTCATCTTGTGTTATAGCATTAAGAGTTCATGTGTATTGATCGCTGCTTTTAACCTTAAAGGTGAAATGCTAACAGCCATGTTTGCATTACATTAAATACATTGATGAACAGTTTTTAGAATTCAATATTAAACATCTTAAAGATGGATGATAAACAAAGATCAACTAGGACTACATTTTGTCAAACATTATTTGGTCTGTGTCTTCCATTCCAGTAACACTTTTACATTTAACTTATCCCCCCCCCACACACACACACACACAGAAGCACATGAAGCAAATGTACAGAGACGCTGATGAAAGCACATGAATAGCTGCTTTAGTCAGAAAAAATGACCTCATGCAGCCCAGCGAACTCAAACTGCTGCTGGAGCAATGCTGCATTCCCCACTAAATTTCCTGGATTCCTCTCAAGAATGCCTGCACAATGTGGCGGGAATCTGCTGTGTGGTGGAATTCAGCAGGAAAGAAGTGGTTTAAAAAAAAAGGATGAAAAGTTAAAAGGTCAGATCCATGGCAGAGTCTGGGAAAATAAGAGAGGCTGACACCCAAGTCTTTGTGTCTCAGACGTTTAAATGCTTCAAAGTGAGTTGTATACAGTTAGAGGGAATTCCCCTCATTTATTCAGATTTGCTTTTTAATTTATCACTTGTCTTTCTTGACAAGTTACTGCACAAATAAGCCTTAAGCACTCACCAATTTACAGTTCATGAAAACAATGTCTAAAGCAAGTTGGCCCTCAGTTCTATGAACGCAAAATGCTGAACTTGGTTCTCAGGCGCTTCAGTCAAAGTAGTAAACACAACGTGCCTTTCTCATCTCTACAAACTCAACAAAGACTTAGAAACTCTAAAAAAGAAATCCTGCAGTAACAGATACATTTGAAAAAAAAAGGACTCTTCTGAAACATTGTAACAGAAGCACACACGTCAGACACCGTATAAGGTGGGCGTTCCATCCACAGCTCCTTTGCTCTGCATCTCGATGTATCCTTGGGGCGAAATACTGAGCCCCAAATTTCTCCCAAAGGCTGTTTGAGTGCCAAAGTTTGTGTTTGAATAAGCATTAGAAAAGATCCTGATTAACATGTTATCACCTTGTAAGGAATCAGTGTATTTATGTGTGTAAAGGAGTAGAACGCCATGTGATTTGAAATGCCTTGTGGGTTCAAAAGACCAGACAGTCCTTTCTTGTTATTCTGCTTTTGAGCGCCTTCATTTTCTCCTGATTAATACTTCAGGCTATCCAAAGCTATCTGAGTAAAAATATACGACTACTGAAGAACTCTAAAGCTCCTAATGCCAACTCTTTAATAAAGCAATGTCTCCAGGCACTATATACAATTCCACACAATAAGCAGAGCTTTGGCTAATATTGCTTGGCAGTAAAATCAGTCGCTTGATAAAAGTAGTTCCAGATGCGTCAGTGGATGCAAGATGTTGAAACTGTGTGATTCAGATTCACGGTCGTAGGTGTGTCACATTTTTGACGAGGAGGGTGCCACCGAAAAATTTGAAAATAGCTTTAACCTACAAAGTCTAGACACATAACCATTCTTTCTACCAACGTGCACAGATTTTTACAGTCTTGACAGTCAGACAAGCGGAAATATTGAACAACTGAGCAAACACATACACACACACACACACACACACACACACACACACACACACACACACACACACACACACACACACACACACACACACACACACACACACACACACACACACACACACACACACACACACACACACACACACACACACACACACACACACACACACACACACACACACACACACACACACACACACACACACACACCAGCCTTTTTAACAAATGCACTCCTGAAAATATCTAGATCATTTCAAGAGGTCCGCTCTGGATATTCTCCTGACCTGGCTGTTGAATGGCACACATGTACCTCACTATCCCTGTCAGATAGGGGGAGGGGGGGCCAGGGGGGTCTCCTGAGGTAATATGTGATGTTAAAAAAAGACCTATTTTCACCTGTTGAAATGAATACTTTTGACTCCAAAAATTGTACCTTCAAATTCTGCATTCATACATAGAATCTGCTCATATACAGATTATGGGGATGCTAGCATGAAAGGCATTGTCTTCATTGCCTGGTAGCACCATCTTATCTAATATCTAAACTGCATGCTACTTAGCTTTTCCTCAAGACATTTTAAACTACATTTACAATTTGAGGCCTCAATAAGTCCAAACTCTCCCAAACAAAGCTATGTGATACAACACAAGCTCTCATTAGGAATAGAAGCAGCTAAATCTAAACTTTTTTCCACATTGCATCAGTCCTCTCAAACAGCATGTGTGGACTCAGAACACGTAGATTTAGGTAGTTTAGTTTCCCACTGTGTTTAAAATGATCATTTTCTGATCCTCTGTGTTCTGCCTTATTGTTTCAGGCTTAAGGGTCCCAGGGGGGAAACATAGTGAACAGGCCGGACTTTTGTGTGTGTGTGTGTGTGTGTGTGTGTGTGTGTGTGTGTGTGTGTGTGTGTGTGTGTGTGTGTGTGTGTGTGTGTGTGTGTGTGTGGTTTTAGACAGGAAGAGGAAGAGGAAGAGGAGATGGGTGGACACAGGAAGAGGAGGGGCACTCACTAACCTAACATGCACTCTCAGCAGAGCATGTCCTGTTCTCTTTGGTATAATACTGACCCACACGCCTACATCTAGTGTGTGGATTACAAATCATCGACCGGGCCTTCATACAGATCGTAGAAGGTGTCAGATCCACATAATAAACACCTGTTGAAAGGTAATTAAAATAACAATGAATGTTAAGATCCTTTCTTTCACTGGATGAGGTAACATCCTGGTAAGTCCTTAACCCACTAACGAAAGCTTGTTAGGCCCTGTGATTCTATGGAAACACCACAACCAAACGCACACTCACACTAGTTTTCCATCACAAAGCTGTTTTGGGCCAACAAAAGAGGGTTATAGAGTTAACACAACAGACAGGGTCTTCTAATACCCTGGAATAAGATGTTTTGAACTGTTTTTATGCTCCATGCTATAATATGAGCAGACAATTAATAACGCCAGGCTCTCCACGTTCGGTTCCTGCATCAACCACTGTATGTTTTTTTTACCACTATGGCTCGCTGTATGTGTTACCGGTATGTTTATTCAAATTTTCACAAAGTCAAATCCCATGTGTTGGTTATGCTTTTGACTAACATGTGACCAGCTCAAAGAATCCATTGACTTAAAATATTGAAACCCTGCCTTGAATGCCACAAAGGCTGCCTGATGGTAGATACATGCTGCATGTTCTTCTTGTGATCATGGTGTGTGTTAACAGGTGAGGGATAGCTATTAGATAAGAGCAGGCAGGCTTGATATTGTACAAGATTTGGGGATTTTGATGCTAGGAAGCTATTCACACTGTGACACTTTGAACAATATCTGAACCCATCTCTGGAAGTAGTGGCCAATTCTTCAGGCATTGCTGTTTAGCCAGCGGTTTGTGATCAAGGACTTTAGGGCCACTGCTTCCTCTATGTGTTACGGGTGTTTACAGTGCAACTAGCAACTTAAGAAGTACCCTGACCGCCTAAAGGCAGATTTTAGCTGCACCTTCATGTTGATTTTTTCTAATCAAGATTATTTAAAGCAATATTGTCTTATTTGTTTTGCTGTATACATCCAGAGTCTATTAACACATGGTTGGTCAATACTATAAGCACACTGTGAACGGACAACAGATAACTTCTGGCTTACAAAAATCAGATCTATGCCGACAGATTATTCATTTTAAGCAGAATCTTTAAAAAGGGATTACACTTGGACAGGTAAGATTGTGAGATAAGGCAAAGTGTGATTGACAGATGAGAGGGGAGATGGAACCAAAGAGGTTAAAAGGATGAGGATTGGCTGGGAAAACGGACACCAGAGGGAAAGTGAAGGCTGACACTGCTGTGAGTGAAAGTGGTTTGACATCGGTAAAGAGAGGAGAAACCGTTTAGGGAAGCTTTGGTGGGAAAGGAGTTAGTGTGCAGGTCCCAGCT
The DNA here is from genome assembly GCF_963930695.1 of Labrus bergylta. Taxonomy (NCBI): domain Eukaryota; kingdom Metazoa; phylum Chordata; class Actinopteri; order Labriformes; family Labridae; genus Labrus; species Labrus bergylta. Next base: position 9,894,847 of record NC_089199.1, on the reverse strand, counting down.
GAGGTCACGTCCCCTGGCAGTGTTTTCATAAACTCTTCAGTCTTGGGGGTAATCAAACACAGCTCGGCAATCACAACACCCGGCCAAGATAGCAAAACCCTTTGCAGCGAAGCCCATTACACGAAATGAAAAACCAGGAAGTGATGCAGCGTCCACCTTTTCCTGCTCTTCCCATTTCCTAATGAAAGAGTACACGCTCAGTCCTCTTCCCTGTTTATCTTTACTGTAAGTCGGTCAAACTCTGCTGCGGCCACCACCTCCCCTTTCCCCTCTTTCCTCCCAGAGTTGTAAAGGCCAGCTACAAAAACAAATGGAGTCTCTCTCTCTCGGCTGGGTGTGGCGGCCTGCGGAGCAACAGCTGGGTCCTGTTGTTTCTCCCGAGACACTGAGTGACTGTTCGCCCTCTTTTTCAGGACAACTCTCCCTACATGCCATTAACCTTTTCCTGAAACCTTTAACATTTTTACTCTACTTTTCTCAGCACTGCTGTCCGTCTAAGACTCAACTCTAATATATCTATTTCTGAATTCTTCACTGATTTACCTTAAAATAAATCACTTACTCTTAATGATGCAGTTGTGATTTTTTTGTGTCAAACAACTAGAATATTCTCTTTCTTCTTAAAAGCCCAAATATTCTCTTGCTCAATTTGCCTCTTTCTCTTTTTTTAAATAATCTGTCAGCCACCAGCTCCCTTCCCTTTCCCTCTGTATCTCCCCCTCCCCATTTCCCGCCAACACATTTCCTGTATACTAGAGGCGGCTATCAACACTTCTTCTGACTCACATCTGACTGTTTCATAACTTCAAACTTGTTTAAACAAAATTGATCAAATGTCATCGTAGGTTTGAATCATTTTCAAGAAACGATAAGTATGACACTGTGAACCATTTGATATTTAGTTATGACGGTAATGAAGATGATGACTTATTTCTTCAAATAACAGTGGCTGTAAATTATAAAAAATCAAAGTTTTAAACAGATTAAATCATCATTAGGTTCAGCTGCTGATGACTCTGAGGACACGCTGCCATGTGAATGTCAGTTTAAACTCTATTTAATAAACCATGTGGCAATAATAGATCAACTTCAGAGGCTGTGCGTATGTGCGTATGTGTGTGTGTGTGTGTGTGTGTGTGTGTTGCCAGTTCAGACCTGCCCTAGGTTTAATTAGAGCTGTGAGTCAAAGCCAACTGACATGTGGTCAGAGGAGCAATCACATAGGGCCCCTGGCACATGCACACATGAAGGCTATACTACATACGTACATACACCCACACACACTTTTCCTACATCACACAAGCAAGCAAAACTCTTTCTCCCTTTCTGCCTTGTTCTAAAAGTCTCATCCAGCCAAACATCCATGGGGATTATTAGCTCAGTCAAAAACAAAACTTGAATCAATGAATCCAGGATCTGATTTGAGTGTGAAACTTCAGTCAATGCTGACTTCCTTTAAGAAGTCAGTTGATTTGTATTTGAATCAAGAAACATGTTATTTACCATGTTATAAACAGCGATAGTAAAGTAATGCAAGTTAGATATGATCATTTTTTATGGTTACACCTTCAAATGTCATAGAATTTGAAATGCTTGCCAGCAAGAGACCTTATTGCTTATATGCCTTTTTTTGAGAGTTTAAACATGCATAGCAGTGTTTCCCCTACCATTACATTAGGGGGGCGGCCCGCTCCCCCAACGCCCCCCCCCCCCCCCTCACAAAAGTGTGAGTCAGTCATAGAAACAAAGAAAAAATAAGCACATGTGCAGTATATAAAGATGAATAGAAACATACATATTTGCATAGACTTATGTCCGTGTATGTTATTACATCTGCTGTGTTTCTGTTTGAGTAAATATCTCAGCCAGAGGCTTGATGTTATCATCGTCCTCCATGCGCTGGACAGAACATCTTCAGGAGAGAAGATAAGAATTAGCACTGAGGCCACATAATGTGCATGCATGTTTGTGTGTTTTTCTTTTTCAGGCCAGAGCTCCAGGGCAGATTACCTGTGACCAGACAAGCAGGCCAGGATCAGGCTGTGCAGCATTCAAACATGCACATGTAGGCACGGACACATACACACCGCGCAGAGTGGTCCAGCTCTTATCTGTGTCTTTGAAGCAGCTGGAGTCTCTTTTCTGTATCAAAGATAAACTGCAACCAGGACCAGAGGAGTAAACAGTCCTGCTTTCAGATGTGCTTCGAGGAAACACTTCAACAAAGCAGTATGTTTGTACACACAATCATCACAGAAGCTGGACATACACATTTAAATCTGACTTATATCTACAGTATATACCCAAAAAGATGTGTTAGCACCACACATACAAAAGCCGGAAATACTTGAATACTTTTCAAAATAAAAAACAAAATTAAACCAACTTCACTCAATTTTAGATTAAATAATTTTGATAACTTTTCTAAAAAAAAAAAAAAAGTTATCATGATGGGGACACATTTATATTATAATTTTGTATTAATACTCCATATTTACACTGCTGAATATACTGAGTGCCAGCTTCTTTTTCAATTGTTCCCAATGAGGAGAGAGCGCTTGCAGCAGCAGCCCAAAAAAAACAACAACCCCCAGGTGGACACTTAGTTGTGAGAACTAGGGTGCTACAAAGTAGACTAGGTTCCTACTCTGCATTATATATTTTTTACACTAAATATTTTACTTAAAAAGTCTTGGAAATCAGTGAGAATAACTCATTTTTTGTAAACATCTTGAAGGACGTACAGAAATTGGGGGGAAAAAAGCATTTCTTTTGAAATGCATAAAAATGAAGATGCTTTAAAAAAGCGTATCTTGTTTAATTATAAATGAAAGTCTTCATGCTAAGGAGCATATTATCATACTGAGCTGCATACATTAGATGGGAAGCGTCTGCGGCTTGTTGTGTGAACTGTGGTTGGTCGGTTTCGGAAGTGGAAGCTGGCTCTGAAAATGTAACACCGGTGCAGATACAGAAATAGTTGTTAAAAGCTAGAGGAGTAGGAGCTAAACAGGGACGGCTAGACTTCGACTCAGTCATCTGTCTGTCTGTCTGTCTGTCCCTGCACACAGCCAGCTGCCAGGCCAGAAGAAGAAGGCTCCTCTCTGGACTGCTTGGCGCCGCAGAGGAGAGGCCATGTATAGGAGCAGGGCTGCAGTTACTTTTCCCATGTAGTGAAGAAAACGTTCTCTTTATTATGACTATATTTATGACATATGAAAATAGCCCTTCTGTGATTGATGATTAGTAAATCTGAATGGGCCCCTTCACGATCAATGCTTGAGACAGCTGTCCTGGGTGCCATGTGACCCCTTTGCCCCCCAACTACAGTACATCCCGTCTCCGGCTCCAGCCTAGTGTCCAAGTATGATAATAATAAGCCCAGCATATAAGAATATGAAGCGGAGCACAGTGCAAGCCAAAGACATTCAGATCTTCTCACCTTAAACTTAATATTAGGCCATAGGCTTCCTGGAAAGTCACGAATCAAAGACAAGGCCGATAAAGAAAAGGAAACCAGGATAATGTTTACTTTTCATAGTGACAAAATGTGACATGTATACATCACTGATTTGATGTTTGAGATTAGTTTATGTATATATTGTTTTATTAGTGATGTGGTTATCAACACAATATATAACTGACCAGTAATTTGTCTAAAGATGGCTCCCTGTAATAAAAAAGGAAAACACTGAGCTGCTACAGTATGCTCTCTCTGAGAATCATATTACCTCAACTTTAGAAACATAAGGAGGAGTGATGACATTTCAAGCCCACCTGATCTAAGTTCTAAATGAAGACCTCCTCTGACACAGAATGCGTTTTGTTAGGCATATTACTTTTTTTCATCTCCATTTTCCCGGCACAGTGCTGACAGAGTAAAACAGACCTCTACGTAAGAGACTTGAACATCTAGGATGATAATTTGAATTCACTACACATTTGAAATTCTTCAAGTTAGTTATACTTTGTCTGTATGAAATTGGATCCTGAAATGTTTCAGTAAAAATTATATTTGAAAAAATATAAAGGATGAACCATGAGAACTTTCCAAAAACTATATATATTTTTTAATTAAATAAAAGTGACATTATGAAGCAACTTTTTTATTTATAATGCTTTCATGTAGTTGGTATGTGTTTGTCATTACTCAGGAGGAGAAGCCTGCGCCTATGTGTGTGTGTGTGTGTGTGTGTGTGTGTGTGTGTGTGATTGCATGATGATTTAGAGTACTTTTTGATATGGTTTTTTTTCATAGTAGTGAAGATGGAGTCGCTTACATTCCAATATTAGATGGCAAACGTTTAGGATTCATTAAAGAACTATTTATATTCATCCTTACAGTACACACAACATTCAAAACTATTCTTTTAACCTGGGACAGTTGTCGGGCAAATATATATATAGAGAGTATATATATGTAACATTCACAATTATATCAACATAGAATTTTGCACAACCAAATATACACAGGTCTGCTATGGAGAAACACTTTCAAACACTCAGGAGAGGGTTAGGAAGGTTAGCAAGCAAGGTTAGAAGTCAAGCCACGGACTGACACAAAGCTTCTGAATTTAGCCTGTTAGGAACTGGGGAGGTTTAGACTATGTATAGTGATCAATGTGTGTGTGTGTGTGTGTGTGTGTGTGTGTGTGTGTGTGTGTGTGTGTGTGTGTGTGTGTGTGTGTGTGTGTGTGTGTGTGTGTGTGTGAGACACCGTGGACGTGCAGGCAGAAGAAGCCGAAATATGTAAAGAGAGGATGTGTAGGAGGTGTGATGGCTCTCTACATAGCTGACATACATCCATGTAAGTGGAGCACACATTTATAATTAGCTGTGCATTAGATGTCTAGCATACATGGTTAACATACATCCTGTACATAAATACACATGAGCTCAGTGCCAATGACAAATAAGGATACTGGTGAACATATGTGCCTGTCTGAAGACACAATATAAAGGATTTCCTCAGCCTGCCACCTCAAAAGTCTTTGTTGATTTCCTGAAATGAAATGAAACTTTAATTTCATTTCATTCTAATTAATTGGGAGTGTTATCAACAAAACATTTGCATATAAGCTTATAACTGACCGGACATGAAAAATATAGTTCCCTCTGATAAACAGGTGGATGTTTTTTTTTTTTGTTTTTTTTTAACTCTTCTATGGACTCAATACATTTAACTACATGAACTAAAAACAACGTTCTTAGAATATATCTTTAATTTGTATTAAGTACCAAAACATTTTATTCTTACAGGGAACAAACACAAGAAACGCTGCCAGTTAATTTGGCCCAAACTGAATATAAAAGCTCTTTACTTCTCATTATGTCTCACTCCAACACACAAAAATCAGTTGAAGGTCCCGGGACATTTTTTTTAATCTCTTTGACCTAGCAGTGGAAAGATCTGCTTATGGCAATGTTGAGTTGAACAATGATACATCCAATTATGGCTGCAGCTGTCTTTCTTTATAGAATTATTAGGGCGGTCAACATTAACTTGTTACTCACAATTAATTAAGGTCAGAAATGAATGCATTTATTTTTTTAATAACAATTAATCGCATGCCATTTCGTCCCTTCTGGTGCACCTTAGATAAGATGAATCTCGATAGAGAGAAAAAAAAGACAGAGTGTAAGATAACATCATGTTTAAAAGGATATAACAAAGAGGAGTATAAAATCTGTTTTCTTTGATACGTATTTGGTCCATAGAGAGCCATTAAAAGTTCATTTGAAGCCAAAGTTGACATTTGACACATTTTGTTGTTCGTTTAAATCATATAACAAGTATAGAATCTTTATATTTGTGAGGCCTGGACCTATCAGCATTAAGTGTTTGTTTTGTTCATTTGATTAATCAAGTGGTTACTTTGGCATTATATCCAAACAATGTTACTGTGCTAGGTTTTGTGACACACATAAAGTCAAGGGTTATGATGGGTGGAGCGTGGTTTGATCACATTGTGTTATAACATCTATTTCAAAGTCATTGCTTATTTCTCCCCTGAGTGCAAGAATGGAAAAAAAAAAAGGGGGAGGGGCTTTGATATGGACAGATAAAAAACTTGTTTTGAAAGCATAGCAACCCAAAGACATACTTCCATTTTATTGCACCTTTAAATAAAATGGAGAAAAGACAAAAAAAAGGTGAATTGTGCTCAAATGGAAATCTGAAATCAGTTACACTTTTTCAAATGTCTCTCTCTCTTTTTCTTTCTTCCTCTGTCTCTCCATCTCTGGGTCTCACAGGAGGGTGCACAGTGTGCTAATGAAAAAGCAGACTTAATATGTTTTCCCTGGGTCCATCTGGTAATAATTGTAGCATGTAGCAACCGTAGCTGTGTTTGGATAAAGCTGACATACATGGGGCCCTCTGACGCTCAACTGTTTGCGTGTGTGTGTGTGTATGTGTGTGTGTGTGTGTGTGTGTTTATGTGGGGCTGATAAAGAGAGTGAGGGAGGAAGGAGGAAAGGAGCATGTGACTGGTGAGACGAGAAAGTGTGTGTGTCTTTGAGTGTATGTGTGAGTGTGTGTGTGCGCGTGTGTGTGCGTGCATGCAGGCTAGTACTTGTTTTCCAAGCTGCCGGGTGATGAGCCAACATAACTAAATCAACTTTATCGTCAGCACACTGTTTTACGTAGAGCGGCACAGAGCAGAACAGGGTCGAGCGTGGGTGGTTGGAAGCCTCTGCTCCTTCGGGGCATTAGTATGACTCAAGGTGATGATTTGTGGCAACTGATGGTACACAGACTGTTATCAAAACAGCTAGAGGTACATAGGCGTCTATACTTTACTAAACAGCCTTGATGCACTTGAATCAGACCAAAAATGAAAAGTGTTAAGATTTTGGATTTGTAGTGTTATCTAAAAAATATAATTTGGCTTTTAATAAAATGGTGGTTCAATCCATGGCAATCTTCTTGTAAAACCAAAAATGGAGTACGGTAAGTACAATTTCTTTAAGACTTAGTTATCACATGTTGGCCACTCCTAACCATTAATTAGTCTCACAGGGCAATTCTTGAGCAAGACGCTGAACTCAAGATTAGATACACTGGGTGTTAACTTAAAACAAATTTCTCCCACATAAGGGGCCCAAGACCCCCAGGAGTCCTGGATGCGGAATCTTCCAGGAGGGTCCTATTTTATTAAGTAAAGATTGAGGTAATTCTACAATGATTTCATTTCAAACTACATCAGTGTGATGAGCTTGTTGTACAAACACAGGTTACACCCTCAAGAGTGTTATTGGATGGATAATGTGGTCCAGAAAATGAACCCCCTTGGTGTTGGGTTCTAAATCCTATGAGAGATAATCACATCAAATGCAGATCTGTTGCTCCATTATTTGTCTAGACACATGGGATTTGAATATTAAATACACTAGACTTAAATAATACAAAAGTTGTGATGAGCTTGTCATACATTACAGATTTTGTTTTTCCCTGAGTTGGAGAAGCTGTCACTCCATTCTTCAATGAACAAAAAAAATAGTGTCACAAGATAACACCAAAAAACAAAAGACCAGAGTGTGACACATTCTGCTCTGAGTTCACTGTAAACGTCTTTATCTTGTGACTTACTGGCAGTGCTGCATGTTTGGAGTAGGTGGATGGGAGTGGAACATGACCTCTGCAAAAAGAAGACTCTTTGTGCTGAGAGGGTCACACATCCTTCGCGTTCACACTGAGACAGATTGATGTGTGCGGGAACACACAACAACAAGCATGCACAATGGCAAAGCTTTCGGAAAATGATGAGGAGAAAATTGAATAAGAAGGACGACACATGATCACCAGTCTCATTTTATACCATATTGTGTAACGCAACTGTGGTATAGCTGGCAAAAATATTGATCACAGATCACTTTTAAATTTGACTAATCAAGTGTAGTGTGATTCAAGTCACTAAAAAAAAAAAAGTAATGCCCTAAACCATTGGGTTTGCAAATTTTCCAAAGGCTCTACTACTTAACCTTTCTCTTTATGACCTTGACTACAATTCATGGTTAGAAACTATGGAGGCAACAAAGTTGTATTTTACAGAGATTTGTTTTTAAACGATCCCAAAAAATGTAATTAAATAAAGACAAAGACATTATAAATTTCCGTATCTTAAATAACTGTAGGATTTACCACCCTTTGTCATACTGTAATGCCAATAGCATAACACTTAAATAAATAATAAATATATGAATAGTGGGAAGAGGTGCATTTACTGTTGTCAGATTATTATTATTATTTTTTTAACACAGTCAGTCAACCTATAGGCGAGCTACTTAAAACCAGCTCCCGAGCTACCTGTACCTGCTACCTGCACTACATGTCACATTCGCCCATTAACATTCATTATTTAAAGAGCCCATCAGTGCTATCTAATCTCATTTTTACAGACATTCACAAACTGTTTATGCTTCTCAGCACCCAGAGCAACTTCGGGTTCCATGTTTTGCCCAAGGACACTTTGACTTGAGCAGAAGCTGGATTCAAACCACCGACCTTCCAACTGTAAAAATGACAGACTACCACTGATCCACAGCCGCCCCAAACTCTCTTCACAGGAGCGGTCAAGATGTCGACTTGAATATTTCATGACGTAATCGACAAACCAAAGTGTGACATCAAGAAAGCTTATGCGATATTATGGCATTATTGCTACAAGTAGATTTTTATGATGGAATAGCCCTTTTACTTGTACGTATGTTGTACTCAGGATATGTACTAAAAAAAAAATCACATTATTTCCCTGTTTTTTTGGGGGGTTTTTTAATAATAAGAAATAGCTAGACCCCTGTTTATGCCTGTTAGAATGAATATGAGCAGTTCTTTAATGAATCCTCAAGCTGAAATCATTGTGTGGGCATCCGAGGAGAGGTACAACATCCTGTACAGACACTCATTTCCTCTACGGCTCTCAGAGTGTTTGTGTGTGTTCATTTGTCTGACGCAGCCCTCCTCAGTGAGGTCACATTAAGGAAGACTAGTCGACTAAGAAAATGACTACATGTGCATGCTGACACAATAACCTGGTTTAGCATCTGTTTAAATTCTTGGCATAGTGGATGGGAGGCCCAGTTCAGTTCAAGTGAGCCCTCTTATACCTCATCTTGACCATGGCAGCAACAAGGATTGGCCTGAAACCCAGAAACTAACTTGATTTGACGCAAATACATAATGTAGCCCCCGTCACAACAAAATCTGCATCGCCATATTTCTTAGTTTTCAGATTTAGAATGAAATAAATATGCCTAAAGCCACATTTTTCACTCTGACTTTATTCTGCCAGCCCCCAAGTATAATTTCTACAGAAAGTCATCGTGAGCTGATGAGAGAACACAACAGGCTATTATCAGGAGAATTCCCCTTGAGCAAAAGGACATTTATTTCAATATTGTGATAGGTGCACGACCATATACTATATGCAGAGCTGGGATCGTGAGGACCGTTGCGCTGATGCCGCAGGTCCGTTTCTGATGGGCTGGAGGAGTAGCTACAGCAGACGTTCAGGCGGTAAGAAAAAACTGATGAAAAACACTTGTTTGTTTGTCTGTAGGAGGACAGATGCACAGATTGTGGCTGCTGTGTTGGTTGGAGGACTTGTATCTACTGACTTTCTAAAAAAGCTGCTGTTTTTGCTGCTTTTTGATATACTGTATATATCTACTTGTATTAAATATCAACTTAATTAACTGACTTCTTTTAAAACGATTAAATGGTTAAGGGAGTTAAATTTTGATGAACCGTGCCCACCTCTGACTGTATGCATGTGACTGTTGCTATCTCTGTGCACGTAATTAAACTGCTGCATTATGTTTTCTGTCTGCCAGTATCTTTTTCTCTCTTGTGACTCCGTCGAACTACACATAGCATTGATATTAATGTAAACACTCTCATTATAGCGAGTGCACATGTGAAAACGGCATAAGTTTAGTCACTGTTTGGACTATGGGGGCCCCCATTTGTTTGTCGCGTTGAACATGAAAGCACTTGTTGTTTCGGTGTATTAAACCCGGCCATTTTATTATTATTCATTTTTTCGGCCTTGTGTTCTGTTTCAGATATTTTAAAAAAAAAATGCCACCAGTTAGGAGTCTTAAGACACTGCAAGACAGATTTTCAAGCACTGCCATTCTGCTACAAGAGTATGAAATCCCAACAGGGCTGTTCACACAAAGGCGCCATTCATACTGCTATGTGCACACAGAAAAGCATGCACACACACATAGCTTTCAGTCAGTCTAAACTTTTACCGAACTTGAACTCCCCCAAAACTCTGTGGTGACCGCATAAAAAGTAGTTCTCAGGTTACAAAGTTGCCCAGAATAGACCTTAAGTACATAGTAGTGCTATTTGGTGACGTAGATTATAGTTTAGAACAGTTTCATACACACGCATGTGCAAATACACACACAGATACACACAGCCTGTAATGAATCCAGAACCAAGGTTCACGAGAAGAGACCAGTGCAAATACAGTCATTAAAGACCACTATAATCCATACACAAACATTTTGTAATGTATGACAAATTTCATTGTGTTCCGAATTAGTCATTGAGCAACCACATAAATCACAGATTTACAGTACGACTGGCTTCTAAAAAACTAAACTCAGACGATGATTTAGTGAATGTAAAGTAAAATGTTCTTAAAATAAAGAGTCAATAAATAATCTGATACTAACATCCAAGACCAACTCATAATTGTATAAAACTCTTAAATTAAAAAATAGAAAATGTGTCCCAAAAAGTCCCAAAAAGATCCCTTAAAACTTCTCATTTCCTAACATTGAGAATGATCATTACCTAAGGCCAGTTCTTCTTTAAATACAGGTCAAGACCTAAAGTGAGCCACAGGCCTGTTTCGATTGGATGCACGTATAAAAAAAAAGAAGTAATAATATGCTATCACAAGTCAGAGAAGCACTTCTGTCCCTTCCCGGAATTGGATGGGGAAAAAAAACTTAAAGGGACGTTCTCTAAGTGCAGTAGTTTTCAGAAGAGCTAATCTGTGTACAGGAAACAGGCGCTAAGACTTCTGGCGCTAGTGGGCTGAGCAATCAAAACAATCTCTCCATCTTCTGATGGAAGACAAGACGACCTAAACCAGAGACGGGGGTGGATAGTGAGGCAAAGAACAAACGAAAGAGGTAGAGAGGATAGTGAAAGACATGAAGACTGAAGAGAGGCGAGAGAAAGGATAAAGTGGGAAAAAGAAATTAAGGAAGATATAGAGTAACACTGAAGAAAAAAAAACAGACTTCATTTAGTCTTCACTGGCTTCTACTTTATGTCCCTCCAACATCTTTATTTCCCAGAATCCCTGTCCTAGTTTAAAGTCCATTCTCTCTTCTCTTAGTCTTTTCTCCCTCCTTTGTTTCTCTTATCTGCCCTCCTTTTTCTCTTGCTTCTTCGCTCTCTCTCCTCCCCTCCTCCATCTGTGTTATGAGTAGGAGTTGGGGAGAAAGTACGTGGGATTTTCCCACAGCTCGACAGGCCTAGACCCAACCCCACACCCACTCATTTTCTGTCTCTCCCTACACTCCCCTCCGTCTCATGTCAGAGGGGAGTCTTGAGGAAAACCACCCATATTTTTCAACAAAGTTTTTCTGGCAGTTGTTTGTTGGAACTTTGTAGAGCTTGTTGCTCCACAGAAATCAACTGTGTGCTACTATGGCAACAAAGAAAGAAAAAGGAAGTTACAGGAAAAATATCTATGCCTTTATTTGAATAAAAAAAAAAGTGCATTTTATTGAAGTAACCCCACACATATATTCCTTAATTCCCAAATGAGGGCACAGATGTTTTGTAAGGGAATAAAGCGTTTTGTAAGGATTTCTCAGGGTCACAAAGCCTACTCAGCTCATGAAGACCTTCATAAGCTCTATCTAACAATCTACTTTCCATCCCTTATTTAGATCCAGGCAGGGTTCACGCAGGAAAAAGCAAGAGCACCCAGAAGCCCCTCTCTTCAGCCGTGATGTCAGACTTTTCCTAAGGCATTCCCATGACAGGTTGAATATTGAATCCCTCTGACCTACCCTGGAAGATTTCAATCACAGTTTGAAGCCAGAGATGTGAAAGTGAAGGGCTTGCTGATATTCTTTCAAGTAATACCTGGTATGCCTGAGAACAGGCTCATGAATTGTAAATCAAAAAGAGGCTCAGTTCACTTACTTGAAAAAAAATCAAGATGGACTATGATTTCCTCAAAGTGGCATTAAGTGTGACATGATGTTTTTATTCAGGTACATGTTGACCCTGCCTCTCTGAGCTCAGCAGGCTATGAGTATGTTTCCATACTGTTAGTGCAGGTGTGTATGAGAGTGTGTTTTTACCTCTGCAGCCTGTGTCTCTTGGTGCAACAGTGTCAACCCGGTCAGGTCTTCAAGGAATGAGTGGGAGGAATTAAAAACCTTGGACAGAAAGTTGAATCCTTCCCTCTCATAGTGGTCCAGGACCTGGACAAAAACAAGATGTAACAGGACAAGTTGAGTCTTTTGCTTGTCTACAAATACATATATGAGAAAAGAAACATGATGCAGGCAATTTTGTAACCATTTATTAAGATGCTGCCCTCAACTGTGGAATGATTGACAACCAATAGACTATTAAATAAATTGACACACAAAAAAATTGTTTTGTTAGCAGAAGTAATTATATGTGTCGCTTAACTTTGTAGGTACATATTCTACATATTCACACAGGCACCAGTTTTAGAGTTAAATGAAGAATGCTTGGCAGATTTTAAAAGTTAAAAGTTACAACCCTAATGAATAAATGCATTAGCCTCCAATTGGAGAAAAGACACATTTTCAGACTTTTTTTCCAATTTGCCCTGAAGTTGAAATGCAAACCTTGTAAAAAAAACAATGGTGGAAAAGGTTTTTTTAATGGTATTGCATTGATTAATCTCTCAAGTTAAATAAAACATCGTGTTTATTGAAGAGTAATTACAGCATCAGGCATGACAATCCGAGTGAACAAGTTTGAATCTCGTGTTCCTTAAGAGTGAAGGGCTGAGGCATGCTGATGGCTCGGGATTTGGAAGGGGGGGTACACTTAAATCAAATATATCATAAAGATAGAAAGGGGCTTTTATGGGTCTAAAAAAATCAAATTGGTCCCTCTGCCCTATATGCCCAGCCTGTGTTACACCACAGCTCAGCACCTCTGCAATCATGCCGATGTTTACCTTGATCTCCTTCCAGTACACACTTCAAATATCCACACCTACTTTCCAAAACACACACATCACAGACAACACACAGATCCTCTGCCCTCTCGTCTACCTTCCTAGGCTTGGACGTGCCTTTCATGGACACCCAACAGACCCTCCTCTGCAGGTGTAGGGTTACCTCCACCTCAGACATCAACACACTATGTGAGTCAATACCTGTGCATATGTGTGTGTGTGTGTGTGTGTGTGTGCTCGCAGACTGACCTGGCGTCTAGCCTTGGAGCCAGACACACTGCACACAATACACACTGACGTGTCTCTCGTTAATCTTTTCAACCTCTCTTTTCTTGCCTTCCTTCTCTTTTATTTCTTTGATTCTCCACTTCCACGCATGGGATCCGTTACATGAGACGCCAACGGCCAAAACCACTTTGTTGAAATAGAGTTGCTCCTGACACAGAGGCAACATGATAACTGGGATAATACAATACACTTAGATCATTAACTTGTGTCCATATCAATACTAGACAAACAATAACATGAGTAGTGACTTCCATAGTATCTTGTATTACGGCACAGTTTTAGTTTCAAAATAAAACTGAAAATGGAAAAATGGAAATCCAGTAAATATCAAAAGAGGTTTTTAATTATGATAAAAAAGATACACCTATATCAAACCTGTAGTTCCCGAGACAAGATACAAAAGTTCAAATCAAAATTTAGTGTGATAGTGGATGAAATTTAAAGGGCTGTTTAGCACCTGATAAAAATAAACAGAAACAATTTGCAGAACAATTATGATATTCCATATTAACTTAACAGTAACAAAAACTACAGGCTTAATGACTGTGTGTTTTTGAGTGTGTGTGCGTTGGTATGTTGCATTATTAAATGAATCATACATCGGATTGCTCGTAACATAAAGAACATGGTTTACTGTAATGCAAAGTTAATGTTTTTGTTGACAGTCAAAAGGAATGTAAATATATATCCTGTATTTATTGACTGTTAAGCAACAAAGATCATCTTGTAACTGTCTGAGCGTTACTAAAAGCAGTTTTGAATGTAGCCACATTAGTTTATTTATGTATTTTTTTTTTTTATTGTACATGGACGGTCTATATTAAGCAATATTTCTGGAAATGTGCCAGAGTTAGCGAAAAGGCAAGTTTCAACCTGTAGTCATTGACCAGATATGAGAATAGGCTCGCTAAAAAGAACAAAACAAGAAAAGGAAAGGGGAAAAAGAGAGTAAATAGGGTGCAAGCAACACCTTATGATGGAACATTGCTAAAAACTACAAGAAATAACATTGCCGTATTGGCGCGAGCAGGTAAGTATGAACAGCAGTATGAACAGCAGGTATCATTTGATTACCATGTTTTTATTTTAAAAATGTGGTTTGATTGTTTTTACATATAATTAGATGTATTCTTGTCACTGATATTTTAACAATTGTAATATGTTATACACTGTAGTTGTGTAATTATATTAAAGGGCCATTCTCTTTGTAACACAAGGTCAAGCAAAGAGTCCTGTGCCATACCTAAGGGAAGAAAATACATCCTCTCCCCCTCCCAAGAAGAAGACTGCAATGTCAGAGCTTTTTGGGGAGCTCTTCAGAACAGAGGAACAGACAAGGCCCATTGCCCAGATCATTGAGGAGGAAGTCACCACATACAAGTTGGCAGACTGCATTCATGTGGATGCTGCACAACAACACCTCTGTGTCCAGGGAACCTCTGTTGCAAGTGAGAGAATTTTCTCCACTGCAGGTGATATTGTAAGTGCAAATCGCTCTCGCCTTAATGCAGAGAATGTCGAAAGGCTTATCTTTTTACAGAAGAACCTCAAAATACAGGAATAGATAGCTGACCAAACTGGTATTGCACTTTACAATCTTAATGTAGGCCACTGAGTACAGGTTTATTTATTCAAAATGGCCAATTTATGTTTACTGAAGTACAGGTTTATTTATTGAAAGTAGTGAATTTTTGAATTATTTATTTTACTTTTGAATTAATATTTCCCTAGTTTGTATATGGGCTACCAGCAGCTGTGGGCTGCCAGGGCTAAGCACTTGCCCTTTGGAAGTGTTATTTTATTTTCTATGTATTTTATATAGTTTTGTTTATTTTATACCATACAATACACCAGGAATGTGTATGACTTTGTTTTTGCTTCAAAGTAAAATAAATAGTTTTAAAATGAAAAAAGTAGCTCTCTTTCTTTATCCCTTGCTATTCTGTAAAATTTGCCTAAAACACTTAACACTGGAAACACTTTAACGGCCCGGGCCATCAGAACTGAACCGAACCGTGAACCGTGACCAAAAAACCGAGGTACGTATTGAACCGTGGGCTGACTGTATTGTTGCATCCCTATAGTATCCACAGATGTAAACTACGTAAACCATGCAGGAAGGACGAGTTCAGACTGACGCCAAACTATTGACTAAACGTTAAGAGGCCTTTTGTTAGTGGTTTTGCCTTGATGTAACACTCACTGCTCCCTTAGTGTAAATGACTAAACAGTTCCTGGTGACTCAATGGCTCTGACTTCCCCTGTTAACATGTACGGTCAATACACCAGGTTAGAAACACACAATCTCCATACTGACTCATTTAGAAACCACTCAGGATTTATGGTATTTCAGAGAATCAGCACACTTCCCAGGAAGCAAAGCTCGTAAAGAATGAGTTAAGACTTAGTGGTTTCCGTGCAACACATACAAGTCTACCTTATTTGTAAAGAAAAGCATGTAGGGAAAAAAGTATATATTTATAAAAAAATGTGTCATAGCATATACAGTATATATATATATTTATAAATATATATATATGTGTGTTTGCGTGTTTGTGCTGAGTTTATTCTGTTGACATTTATTTATTTTTAAATAATTGAAAAGAGTAAAGGGGCATATCATCATTTCTGGGATGTTAAAACCTGATAATATTTGTATTAAAAGATAACCACTTAACAAATTGACTACTTTCCCATTTTTGAAAAAAAATTTGCCAAGCCAAAATAGACGAGATGATATATTTCATTGATGACTTTACTTGTGCATTTTTAACATCAGAAGTAGTTTCAGAGTTTAGTGTTATAATAACACAATCTTAAGTTATTGTAAGTATACTTTAGCAACCTCAAAGGCTTCATCTTAAATCTGGATTATCATATTTCTAAAACCTTAAGATGAAAATTTCAAAATCAAACCAAATACAATAGAGAGGTAATGTACCTGCACACCAAGATTCAAATGTTGCAATCTGTGACATGACAGGGACTATTTTTGATCCTAATGAAGCTCCAGGTAATAAAAGGTTCAAAGGAAGTCAGACATTTAATATGAAAAACACTGTGAGCTTTGCATGTGACTACAATGTTGTTCAAAAAAAAATGTCAAGATGTTTTTACATTACAAAAAAAAAAATACCATAAATAGTGTTAGCGTATTCGGTAGTGTTAGTACAAGTAATTGTAGTAAGAGGTGTCTGGCACGGTTTAAGACAAAGCCACGTCAGCTGTGATTTACTCTCTGGCATGTAGCTTTATTGGCTTTTAGCCCCAGAAAAGAGTTAGGAAATGTGCACACACACACACACACACAGACACACACACACAGACACACACAGACACACACACACACACACACACACACACACACACACACACACACACACACACACACACACACACACACACACACACACACACACACACACACACACACACACACACACACACACACACACACACACACACACACACACACACACACACACACAAAATGAAAAGCCTCAACTCTACAGGAACTGCTCCAGTCCAGACAGGGGCTGGATTGTTTTGTTTCCATAGTGACCTGGCAGCACACAGCTGACTGCGGCAGGAATACACACACACACACACACACACACACACACACACACACACACACTGAAGACAAAGACATACGCACACACATTACAGTGGAGTGATAGATGGACAGAGGGACACACAAAGACAGGAGGAGAGAGAACAGGAAAGTAGAAAAGGTAAGCAGGGGGAGAAGAAAAGAGGGAGAGTTGAAAGAGTAGAAGGACTGGTAGCAAGAGAAAGAGTTAAAGGGAAATAAGCAGATGCAAAACAGTGAGGGAAAATGTGTGTGGGTGGGATTTAGGGAATCAAAACATATTCATGTATTTCACTACTCAGCCTAGATCCCTTCCTCAGCAAAGGATTGTCTTTCCTAACTCGTGTTGTTCATTGTTCCTGGCTACACAGGCTTCAGCCAATCACTGTCAAACCTTATGAACCCTCCGTGCAGACCGAATAATCTCATCAGTCACACAGGCAGAAACACGACACCTTAAGATGGGCTGGAACTTTATCCTCTTTTTTTAAAGTTTTTTTAGAGGCAGCGTAGTTGGAGAAAACGTCTTTTTTTTTTTTTTTTTTTAAGTAAAAGCTAGCCAACTTCAATTTCCCTCCCCCCTCTGAGTCTTGGTTTCTCCCTCTGTGTTGCACTCACTCTGTCTTCTCATGAAAGTGATAGATCTGGGGCTTTATGACCTCTTTATAGACACAAAGACTGCATTGAGATCAGGGAGAGAAAAAAGAGAGAGAACCAGCCTTCCACTCATCACAACAACCTTTCTTCAGCCCTGCACTTCCTCTCTTTATCCCAACCCCCTCACCCCTATCTTGCTTTTTCTCCCTTTTTTTATTTTATTTGTGCCTCACTAAGCTGTGCCCCCTCCCCCTCTGGTCTTACACTTGTTTAACCAATAATATCACTGGGTGCTTCTAACTACGTATCCACCTGGAGCAATGATTGGCCTGTTAGTTGGCTTTGGACCAATGGCTACGAGGTAAAAAGACACTTGGGCAATTCCTCCCACCCTAACTTGGATATGTGTACCATTCACCAACTCTTCTATGACACACACACACACACACACACACACACACACACACACACACACACACACACACACACACACACACACACACACACACACACACACACACACACACACACACACACACACACACACACACACACACACACACACACACACACACACACACACACACACACACACACACACACACACACACACACACACACACACACACACACACACACACAGCAGTGGTGGAAGAGCAGCTAAATCAACTCATACGACAGTAACTGACATCAATGAGCAACTGCTGCCTGATTGTTACCACATGGCTTTACCAGCTTTTCTGTGTGTGTGTGTGTGTGTGTGTGTGTGTGTGTGTGTGTGTGTGTGTGTGTGTGTGTGTGTGTGTGTGTGTGTGTGTTCAGTATTCCTCCAGGAATAACATTTCAACATAGCTCAACTCTGATTCAACAATGCAGAAATGGGAGAGATGGGAATCCCCTTATTTCTGCTAAGGCTGCAACTTGTGGTTCATAACAAAGTTGCTCTCAAATCACTTGTCTTCGGAGTAAACCGAATCTTAAAACTCATATTTGGAGCTTTTCACTTACAACATGTGCTACTTACAATGGGTGAGCAGGCGGTACATTTGTCAAAGGCCAGGCTGGCAGGCAGGACGTTGTCGAACCTTGAAAGAAAACCTCGGATCTGTGGAAGAGAAATCGACATGTCAATAATATGATATTAAACATCACAACTTAAAGGGGGGCATTTCTTTAAAACCATTAATTTATTCATATTGTACATTTGAAATGTGTATGTGCAAAAACATATGCTCTATGCTCCCTAAGCATAAAGAGACAAAAGCTGACGAAACAAAATAAAAAAAGTTCATTTTATTGTTCACCAAATGTGTTTTGGACAGATATGATCCTTATATGGGAAAGAAGCAACCTTTTCAGGTTATCAGGAAGATTAAATCTTCAGTAGTAAAAGTAGTGAACATTAAATCCAATGCTTTAAACTCTGAGAGACGTTTGAATCTGAGGTTTAAAAGCATGCATATAGCGCCATCTGGTGCCTGAGAGGCTGCAGCCTTTCAGATATTTTTTTTTTTAGGTCTCTCCTTTGAAATCCTTCACTCCTATTTATGGCAGCAGTAATTACCACTAATTACCTTGATGACTGTCCAAAGGACGACTTCCCTCAAACACACAGACACACGCAACAACAAACTCTGTGGCGACACATGTTGAAACCTTCATATTTCCAGTCTATGGTTGAAACGCCACTCATCACTGATATATATTCCATTCATTGTTTCCCTCCTCCTCTCTTATACCCACATCCTCCTGCTTCAAATAAAAGCTCAATCCGTGATGTTTTGTGGTGACGCATGTTGACCAGCAGATGAAATGAATGCCTCACTATAATCATCTGGTAATGAAACAAAAAAATACATCGAATTTTGGAGAGAAGTGGCTTCATAATGCAGAGTGAACAAAAGAGGAAAATAAGTAAGAGCTTTCAGTTTTTAACTGGGAAAAGTGGATTCAAATGCTATGACATCATCACACACCCTTTCTTTGAAATACTCTCCATTATACCAACTTTCCAACCATCAACACTCACAAAAGTAATGCACCTATTTCCACATTTATTATGTAAGTGTTTTAAACCTGACCAACTTCAGTAGGTTTAACTTCATCTTAAGACTTGAAAAAAATCCTCTTGATGTGAAACCACTTCAATTGACTAGGTAAATTGCACAATTATAAACTGATTATTAATAATGTCCTAGATGGGCTCACGTAGGGTAAACTTGGGATTCTCAGAAGCTCACTTCAGAGGATCATGTTTGGGAGAGGAATTTCTTGGGTTTTTTTTAACAATTGTTAAAAGGTCTTTGCGTTTAAGCTATAAAATCCTAATCGTACCAATTTAAAGGAATGTGTGTGTAGTGTATGCTGGGGTTTCAGAATAATAGCTGATTCAAGAGAACTGTGTATACTTAATTAAGAATAACTGTCTTAAGTAAATTCAACATAAACATCCTGTAGAAGTTCAACTGTAAGAATGTGTCATTGAATGAACCTGAGACTTTTTGGTTAGATTTACTAAACTGTAGCATAATAAATGATCTGCTGTGGCTCAGTTGGTAGAGTCAGCGTCTCTAAACCAGAAGGTGGGGGGTTCGATCCCCAGCTCCTGCAGCCACACGCCTGAACCTAGAGTTGTTCCCATATATGCAGAGTATGAATGTGTATGAATAGGATTAGTTACTTCTGATGGACACCTTACATAGCAGCCTCTACCATCAGGGAATGAATGGGTAGGTGTGACATGCGGTGTGAAAGCTCTTTTTACTTTTCCCCTTTACTCAACATGGGACTTGTTTACATAACTAAATTTAGTAAGTCTAACATTTCATTTCTCAGTGAATGCTGTGTGTTAGACTAAGGCTATCAAAATAAGGTTTACATCTCCCACCGTGTGACTAATAATCTCAAATTGTACAGAAGACTGGTTCTTCTCTACCAAGAGTGTTAGCTGGGGGCTCATTACATTCACTCTGTGTGCCTTTTATATCTTTCAAGAGATTTGCCGATAATTCTAATTAAAATGGCCTACTCAAGAGGGAAAAAAGGGAATAATAAAAACTGAGAGGGACTGCAGTAATGAGCAGTACGATTATGCGTGAGAAGAAAACTGTCAGAGCGCCCATGTCCAGGGAATGGATTCATAAATTAAAGAGTGAGTCAGACTGAAGGGTGAGAGAGGGCATGAGACATGGACAGACAAGTAGCTCTATATTAGATGCACATACTTAAAGGGATACTTCACTCATTTGCATTAAGCTTTGTATCATTAGAAACCTGGTAGTATTTTTGAATGGTCGTGCATCCCGCCCTCATTTTCCCCTGAGATGGGAAATCTTTGTATTTCTGAGTCTGAAAAGGAGCTTCCAGTGATGCAAAAATTGTAATTTTGCGTCACTGGAAGCTGTTGCGGTTAGCAGGGTGAAACTACAACGCTAGTTCCTCATATTTTCAACCACTGAAGCTACAGACCAATCACAGATCAGTGGATGGGAACTCTCTCCCAGAATCGAAACTTAACGTCCGCCATATTGCTTGGAAGCTATGCTAACAGGCTCTATGGAGAAAGCTGATAATGGTGAAACAATATTAATATAGTGGCGAGACGGCTGCTGCCGAGGGGCCAGTCTTGTGTTTTGGCCACTGTGGTCGCCGCGACACAAGACCGGCCTGTCGGCAGCAACCATCTCGCGGCTATATCGCTATATTGCCACCGCCGGCCGCTGCCACCTCAGCAGCCGCGACATAAGGCCTGCCTGTAAGCGGTGAGGACGAGGAGCCTGGGCCGGCTCGAGCTGGGGCAGACTGGAAGTGTCGGTGCTCTCACTGTTTGCCTATGGACACAGACATAGAGTCTGTTTTCTGCCAGGAATTTCCAAGATGCTAATTCCTTCTGGAAGAAATCTCGGAATCAGTTGAGGAAATGGTCTTATGTGTTGGAGTAAATATGTCTGTAAATGTTTTTATTACTATATTTCTACTGCTATATTGTATATTTTGGAACAACTGTAAGGATCGAATTTCCCTCTCAAATTAATAAAGTATTTCTGATTCTGATTCTGAAACAGAGGACCTTAGTGGCCTGCGGTGCTGTGCATTCTGGGATTTGGTGTCTTTCATCCACATGAGCCAAAAAGACAATTTCTGCCTTTTCTCGGCCAAGAAGGCACCAACTTCAAAATTTATTTCACATTTCTACTACATATATGACCCATTGTCAATACAAATTAATGTTTCAACGGGTGAAGTATCCCTTTAATATAGAGGGCATATTATGGAAATGAGTCAAGCATTTTGCTGTCTTTGCTCCTATACCAATCTCCAGATATGGAATAATTAAAATAAACCTACCAAGGTCAAGAAAGTCAAATTAGTTGCCATCTTTATGGTCAATAATGCATTACAGCTTCACATCTGTCCATCCTGGAAGACGGTTCCCTCATCTGTTGCTCTTCCTGAGACTTATTCCATTTTTTTCTGCTAAAATAGTAATTTCAGGTTGGATTTCAAGTCCTTCTTTATTGGAAACATTTTGTTGTTTGTCTACATACTGTAAATAAAACTGTCCTGACCCGTGTTAGGGATGAGTATACTGTTTTATCAGGTGTCTTATTATGTTACATAAAATATTGGTTTCCTTTTATATTACATATGTGTTGGATTTCAAGGTTCAATGTTTGTCATTACCCAAGAGTAAATCTGTTAAGCAAAGTTGTTGAAACAGATGCCATCAACTCAAAAACAGTAGCTACAAAGAGAACTTCTTAGAAGGTCATGGGTGCTTCTACACACACTAACCAACTCATACTGTAAAGTCGAAGAAGCATGTATGGGTGATGGGCATCATCTTGTGCTAGCTTTAATGTAACAGTTCAAGGGCCACAGGAACAAAATTGTTTCTGTATTATTTTGTTCTCGAGTTACATCCTCAGAGATTTGCATCTGAGAGTTCAGACACAAAATGCCAAAAGCATGCACACAGCATTTCTATGGATTTTAAATATGAAGCTATGTGAGTTCAAGTGATGAAGCAAGTTTCACATGTCAAGATAACACAACATATTCAAACTGGTTGGTTACAGCACTTGAAAATGTGGAGTCATATTTATTGGAACTTATTCTAGCACTTGTAAATAAATCCGACATCATGATGTTTACAGAAACCACCACAGGTTGTCACTGTAGCACCACAGAAAAGATACAAGTAGCTTCAAACTACTCAACTGAAGTTTGTGGCTTTTGCAGTCCATTGGTAGAGGAACATGTTTTCCAGCATAATACACACGCAAACACAGACATGCAAACACACACAATAAACACCCTCATATGCATATTATTCATTCTGTATTTCTTTCTCACAGGTCATCATTATCTTGTCAACTGGTCTTCACCCTCTTTCTCAACCCAAACACATACTTTATGTACGCACACGCACACGCACGCGCACATACACACACACACACACACACACACAGCCTTATTTGCATTCCCACTTTCCTCTAGATTATTTGGAAGAAATACCACGAGCAGTAGATGTGTCAAGCAAGTGGCAGAAATTCAAATTCTCAGGATGATGAATAGTGATGATGATGCAAATGGGGGTGGTGAGATATTTGAGTGTGTGGCAACATTCAGGGAATAAAAGGGCATAGCTTGTCTATAGATCATCTGGTCCTCCCAGTCCAGACTATACCATTGTCAGTTCAATGCTCAATCATCTTACAATGCTTTGATTAAGGGCTGCCCTTCCGGACGTGGTTAATTTACAACATTTGTATAAATTCACACAGATGATTTTCCTCTCTGTGTTTCTAGCCTGATCACAGCAAATTGAGAGTTGTTACTTGAAGTGTATTTTAGAACTTAAAAAAACAATTAACTACAGGAGGAAGACATCCCCCTTTTAATTGGGAATAAAAAAAATGAATTGAGCTTTAAAAGTGCACCTACGTTTCTCAATATATTGCCATCCCTTTGTCTACTGAAGACACAAACACCCAGACAAGCCCTATTACACACATAAAGCACAAATTAACTTTACACAAATTAACTTTACCTTTATTTAGAAAGTTTCTTCAGAAGAGCTATACAGCCACCTCACCAATTATTATGTTTATGTAAAGAGTTCTGAGTTTGTCTTAGAAAAAGATCACTCACTCAGAGCACTTCAAATCCAGGTATGATGTCATGGTGAGCCACAAGGCTTTGTCCTCAGCCCATGTCTATTTTTGGGAATCCTTATATGTAGAAGAGTGATGCAGATACCTATCTTAAGCGGGGTACACGCTACAAGATAATCGGGACAATTTTGGGCCTGATTCCTGTATTAAGACCAAAGTCTGAAAAAGTCTGAGAAATCCTGTTGAGGATGGTGTTCTCTTTATACCAAGCACATGGAACAGGGAAGCAAACTGATTGAAGCCGGAAGCACAACAAACATTACCATTAGGGGTGTGCACGTGTACACGTGTAACCGGTTAGTAAATCATAACCGTTTAGGATAAATCAGTAAATGAAAACAGTTTTATTTTTTATTTTTTATATTTGTTATTTTTTAAATTATTTTAAAATGTTTTAGAGACACGCATTCAATCATCTCTGATCAAAAATAACACAAACTATTTATTTAGAGATAAATAAAGCTACAAATGTTCCACTTTGACAACGTTACTGCGCTCACAAATGCACGTGATAAATGTTGGATAACTGACCACCGGGCATTACGTCACGTAACAAGTAAGTTTCACTTTTGACTTGCGACGGCAGCCAAGACTACTCAGCGAAGTGCGGCGTGGAGGAGCCGCACTCCTGGGGATTGAATCTGGTTCCGGGCGATTGTTTGGACGTGCCTGTGCGGGTTCATGTCGCCCTTTCGCAGCGGCGGTAACCGGTTGAACGTAAGTTTGTGAGCCTCTCTCACCCCCCTCTTCGGAGGGGGGTATTGAGCCACACTCCTTTCCCTTACTGCCCTATTCCGCTTCGTCCAGGTAGGGGGGGATTGCGCAGTCCCGAGGGTCAGGCTCATTCGACTACAACCTCAGATCAGAAGAGACAACCCGCTGAATTTAAGCATATTACTAAGCGGAGGAAAATAAACTAACGCAGAAATCCTTTGTCTCTTGTCCTTTAAAAAAATAGAGATTTCATACTCATCATGGTAGTTGTTTTATCATAGCCTTGTTATAGGCCTATATAGGCCTAAAAGAAATACATACAGGTATTTGTTTTTACAAATTCTATGGCAAGTTTTCTGTGTTACTTATATAGCCTACTTTATAAAGCACAATTGTATCTGTCCGACAACTTTGAGTGGCAGCAGTGATGCGGAGAAATCTTTCTGAAAAGCGGCCGCACCCTGCATTGGTTGCATAGCACGATTGCGCTCCAGTCTTTTTTTCTTTTTTTTAATTAATAATAATTAAAAAAAACGGTTAACCTTGCTCACGAAAAAAATGACATTGTGTAACCGTTTACAATTTTTTGTAACCGTTCACACCCCTAATTACTATGGCGACAACAGTAAACACACAGCATGAAGTTAAATGGATGTCATTAATTCAGGACCAACTTATTGATTTGTGGCAACAACATGAGGGTTTTTACAACATGTCCTGTAAAAAACACCACAATCCAACTGACAAGGAAAGAAGTTGACCAAAATGAGTTGGTCGTGATGTTGCACACCACATACTATAAAAACTGAACTGTTAATCTGTCATGATTTTAAAAATCTTTTAGTGTGTGCCAGGTCTTACCTAACTGTGATATTTTTAAAAGTTATATTTAGTCTCTTTATTTAGTATTATATGTCCGGCACACATCTAGGTGGACTATTCAAATTATTTTGGAAACTCTGTTTATTGTGATCCAAATCAACAAATGAAAAATAAACTGCAGCGATGATTCAGTTACAAAGACACAGCGAGGGAGGTGGACTTCATGACGGGATGCATTCCACACACTACATGATTATGCATAAAAGGACACTGCAACACTAACACATTCAAAGCCCTTAGGTGTTATTTTGTTCTATTTCTGAGGGAAGCTTGGCAAAGCTGTTAAATTTGTTTGTTTGCAGGCACCAGCGCTGTCATTTCACATAGTTGAGAAGGCCCCGCAGACATCCTGTCTACGTCAGCTTGGATATTCCATCTCATGCCTTTGGTGGAATTGTAAACTAGCTATGAAACTATATTGTAGACCTAAAAATTTTAAACCTTAAAAATGGGTCCAAAGAATGTTACAAATGAGGACATCATATTTTATTCATTTTTTTAAGATAACTTGGATATTCAGTCGCATAAATGTGACTATACGGCCATGCTGCGGAGCGTGGCCCAGGCTGAGAAAAATTTGAACTTAGAATATATCTGCATATACACCAAAATGTTAAACAGACTGAAACGCACACATTTGTAGACAATAGACATTAATGACATTGAAACAAAAGCCAGACTTAAAGGTTTAATAAAATAAAAGGATAATTATATTGAACTAGATAAATTATACTGCAAAGCACTATGTTATAAGGGTGAGTATTTCTGTTTACCCTGTATACGTTTGACCTTGTACTTGTAAATTTGTACTTTATCTGCATTATTTACTGTTTGTCATTGAGGGTTTCACAACCAGGAAAAAAACAAGTTCTATTTCAATGATAAAAAAACAACAAACTGCAGCCTTTTATTGTCAGCATCTCATTTGAACTATCAGTATCCATCAGAGACGCTAAGCTTGTGGTTGATTTACAATGAACAAATATATGAAAGACACACTTTTGTAGTTGCTTCTATTTCTTGTTAAAACAGATATTCAAAACAGTTTCACACTAAAGGCTTATTTCACTTATAAAATAAAAAAATGACTAAGTATGCTTTCCCTGCTAAGACTATCTATTCAACTAAGAGTAAAACTGATTAGGCAGCAATTTTATCACACAGGTGTGCTGCCGGCTGGCCACAATAAAAGGCCACTCTGAAGGGCCTTTCAGATAGGACGCTGTGGGCGCTGTGCGTCCTGTCTGAAAGGCCCTTGAGACGTGCAATTTTTATTACATAAAAGACACCACAGATAACGCAAGTTTTGATAGAGTGTGCAACTGGCATTCTGACTTCGAAAACATTCATCAGAGCTGTTGCTCATGTTTTGAAATTTCATTTTCAACAGCCACAATCCACCTCTGATACAGTTTACCAGAATTTGTCAATAGAACCAACAGACCTTTCACCCCCAGACTATTCGCAACCAGGCCAGCCCAGGACCTTCACACCTCGATTGTTTACCTTCCTAGAAAATCAGCATTTAAACTTACATGTTTTTATTTCAGTCCTATAATCACAAATATGAATGTGTTAATTGCTAATGCATTAGAGGGGATAAGCAAATGGCAGGTTATGGTCGAGCAACACAGACGGTAGGTCTTCAGTATACAATATGTGTCGGTGTGTGTGTGTTTGTGTGTGTCTGACCTGATGTGGCACCAGACCCAGAGAGGTAGGAGGTTCATTCATTCTGTCATCACTGCTGCTGGCTACTGCATAGCCTCTGAGGATAGAGACAGAGAGGGGGGAAAGAAATGATGTACTGGACCCATTTTTGTTTTGCATTTGCATTTTTGAGTGATCGTGGCTTGTGTAACATTGGCAGCATTTTCCCTGTGATTTAAACAAAGCATTAAAAGTTGAATTTATATTGAAGTGGAGAGAGAGACATAAATCATGCAATCTCCCTTTGATCTCCCCCAATATTACAGACTTTATGAGAATTTACAGAACAACACATTTAATGCACACTTTGAGGAGAACATTTATCTCAGTTTTTAAAATGTAGTGTTACTTCATTTCAGAACTGTATTTAATGTTGCAGATCATGGTTTTTGAATTGGTAAACTTGTATACTGCGGATTTAGCAAGATGCCATCAGGGAAGTTGTCTTTGACCAAAAGTTTTGTTCCATCTTAACAGATAACTTGCCATCTGTGATTCATTTCGTAACCATATATATGCTGATGATTCTACACTATAAATTTTAAAGTATGAGAAAGGAAAAGGACAAAGGACAATGTTTTGTGTCTTATTTGATAAAAGTAGAGAAGTTAGTACTAAACTATTCAAGCCAGGGTTAAAATATTTGACTCTGGAAGGATAACAATGATGAATATATCAAGTCTCACTCTGTGCTTATTGTGAGTCCATAGTTTTTCATATGTATGCTGGTCTTGAAAAGGATGTAACAGTAGAGAAAACAGGAGTAAACATTGAAGAAACAAGTGAAAAACAAGGACACAGAGAGGCCAGATGCAAGAGAGAGACAGATCTTGTTGTAATGGAAGGGCTTACACAACCATAGAGGTAACGAGAGTGCATCTTTTTCTCTTCTTTCTAAGCTTTTTATCCAGGATGGGCAGAGAAGTGCTGCTACGGCTTATACCATCTCAAAACACTCTGAAAGAAAATGGCTGCCTTATCACACCCGGCAAGCGGCCACTTTAGTTTGACTTTCACCGAACGGGCGCACACAATTGCATTTCTACAAAGACACACAAAGTGCACAAAAACACACACTTAATAATAGGCAAAAACATCCCCATTAGTGTTTGAGGAGAAGAACACTTTTAAGAGTCAAAATATCAAGCTAGTCCAGCTTGCCAAATGATCGTGAGAGCTGACTAAATCACAGTGTTTCTGAGGCATATTAATGAGAGAAGGATTATACATTGCAACAAAGCTTCTACAGCGAACACAAAGGTTTGTGCTGAACTAATTTTGGCGAGCCGTGCTCCATCCAAATCAAGGATATACAGTATGATACATGTGCGGAGCAGGAAGACGTCAGCTGCAGTGCTGTTCATTTAAAAAAGCAAAAGTAAACAAGCAAAGCTTTCTGAAAGCCTAGGAAGCAAAACCTTTAGTACCAGCATAAAGCTCTGATAAAAGGACTCAGATACCCACGGGTGGTCAGGGCTTGAACAGGGTGAGTGTCTGACCCTCAAGAACTTGTAAGTGCTTTTTTCTAAAGAGACTGGTTTGATTTTGGAATCAGCAGGGGAGGAAAGGACCAGGAGAAGAGGAAATATCAAAGGCAGTTTATTTTCTAAGGAGTGGAAATTATTCAGATCTACCTGAGGCAAGATGACTCAAGAGGCAAACACTTGCGAGGCAATACAGAGAACACAAGCACCTATCATAAGACAAGCCACACTCAGGCTCCACACAAACAATCATTACTGTTGTCACACTATCCTGATAGAGTAAGTTGGTTATTTAAAGGGAAGCACACTCAGCACTTGTTAAAATCTGTGATTTATACTTTGACTGTTTGGCCAGACCAGTATCACCGTTTTAAAGGACCACTATGCTCACCCTTCACTGTGCTGCAGAATGGACACCATCATCTCAACAGCCAGGGCTCCAGCTATCATGGCCAGGCCTGGTCTGCTGACTGTGCACTGCTGATCCAGAGTCCGATCTCTGGTTGACTGTTTATGAAAAAACAAACAAAACAACAACAGTGTTAATAAATGTACCGGCATTACATTAACAGCAATAACGTCAATATAAGGCGTTCGAGATTCAGACATCTAAACATGAGACAGTTGTTCTTTTAACAGGGGAAGAAGATGTGATGAAAAGTTTGGGCAATGGAACACTGGTTTCAGCTCAGTTGGTAGAGCAAGTGCACAGAAGCAGCAGGACTTGTTGTTCAGGTCGCAGGAACAAATCATCCTTCTCTCCCTACACTTTTCCCATCTCTTTATAGTTGTCAAATAAAGGCAAAAAGCTCAAAAACTAATATTAGGAAAAGTTTGGGTTTTTAACTTGGCAGCAGCCAGTGTTTTTGTAGACAGAATTTTTGTATTTAAATGTTCAACAGATTTACTGTAGTTGCTGGTCTCATGCAAAGAGACTTAGTTGGAACTTGGACTGAGCATTAGCGGCAAAATAGCTAGATCTTCATCGATTCATTACCTTTGGTCGGCTAGTGGTAAGTGTGTGTGCCCTATGTACAGAGGCTGCAGTCCTAAAAGCGTCCTCCAAAGTCCTTTGCCATATTTCTCATTCTATCCTATCTCTAAAATGAAGGCATAAAAAAAACCCAAAATGAATCTAAAAATAAATGAATATTTGACCCAGCAATATGATTCATGAATCTAATGAGTCAGGAGGACTCCTGTTGTTTGGTGTTTTGTAGTTACTTAGTCATGAACCATTAGTGACACCTTTTACTATTAAGACCTATTGTGAAAAAAAAAAAAAAAAAAATGTTGGTGGAAGGAAACGTGTCCAACCTTCCGACTCTTTTGTTGTTTGATCTTAAAGGTTTTCACCTTTTTCATTTCTATTTGTCGTCAGAGCATTGTGTTACGGTTACTACATTTCCTGAGTATATGTTTGAGTGTTTCCCTCACATCTCCTGGTGCCACGACATCATTGCAGAAGTAGCAGCCCAGTTTGTGCCCTGGGATGTTGGAGAACAGAGAGGATCCTGGGACAGTGGGTGCAGAGCCTGCCGGTGTGGAGGACGAAGAGGACGCAGAAGAACAGGAAGCGGAGGAGTCTGAAACTATCTGACTGACCGGCGGGTTCTTCAGGCCATGGCGCATGACAACAAACGTGTCAAAGCCTAAAGCAGCATTCACCACAAGCTGAAAGAGTGAAAGACAACAATTACAGTCGTGTTATTGTAAGATTTTTACAGAGCATAGCACATTCCAACAAAATCTAATGAACTAAATTGCTTTTTCACACACACACAAGAAGGGCACAATGTGTTGAATGATTTCACAAAGCTATTACATACATCACTAATAGGCTCTTAACAATTATAAAAGCATCTCGAGTTTCGGAGAAGCAATACAACTAGACTGTGAAGCCAATTTGTGGTGAAGTCTGAAACAACCCCACAGCACAAACATCTCAGCAAAGCAGGCCATTAAGAAAACATCATTAGTGAGCCCCAAAACCCTTAACTGCAGCTAATACAGCAATAAAGCAGTCACATCAGTGTTACTGGAGGCTTACAAGTTCCTGACACAGTGTTCGATAATCTGATGTTGCCTGGCAACAAATACAATTTAAACTGACAAACAGAAGATTTGACAGAAAGGCAAAATTACTTGCAGCTATTACAGTTTCCTGAAGGGGAAGTCAAACGTGTTTCACTTTTCCAGCTCTCAGAAGGACATAATCAGGACGAAGACATGTCTTCTGCCAAAAGTCTGTTAGTGCTGTGAATAATGTGCAGAATTGTTCTGCTTAAAGTGTACATTTGTTGCAACATTAAAGATCAGACAAGGACAAAGCTAAATTGTGTTTGAAATGTCTACCATTTAAATAAGCAGCAGGATATGACAAACAAACAACAGAAGTGCCTTGAATAAAGACTATCCTCACATTAATATTATTTAAATGTGAATAAAACATTTAAACCATAAACTGAAAATGTAAACACATTACAAATTATTATCATATGGTACATGTTTCACCAACAGACATTTTCATCAACTCGTATTTTTTTTTTTTTTATCTCTCAAGGTCACAAGTACTGCCTTAAAACATTGATTTGGCTTTTGGTATAGTGTTAAAAATTTATAGATTTTAAGTATCCAGCAAATAAAGAAAAATTAATAATAATTAATAACAATAATTAAATACTAACTCTCATTTAAGCTCTCTAATAAGTGCCACACAACTGTCAGGCGGGGGTTGGTAATTTCCGAAAAACTAGCATGATTTTGAAAGTAGCATCCCACCTCCTCCCCTCTGTACTCCCTCAAAAGCCATGCCCCTCAATTACATGCACAAGGGCCGTTGGTCCAGAAGCGGACCTCAGCTCGTGCTTTGAGTGTGGGCTCGTGCATGCATGGGGTAGAGAACGAGCAGGGACACAGGGAGGCGTGATTGGTTCATCAGATTGGTTCAAGTTTTTACATGCTTACAACTGCTACAGAAGACGGATTTCCTATGTTATTCATTTCTGTCAGGACCTAAAGACAATTTTAACCAAAATCTTAAAAGGTGTATCAGGAGAAAATTAACCAGTCCTGCCTTTAACTATCTGACATGTGTTGCTGGATAGTGGTTTTATATCCTGCAGCTTGAAAAACCTCCAGTGAGAGGGTGGTCACATACAGTAAATGTGCAAATCACATTAATGGGCTAAAAGGTTTTAAATAGTAAAGAGATGACACCCTAAGCTTTCATCTAAACAGGCACCGTCTTTGACATGGCACATAGAAAGTATGTAGTAATAACAGTATAGCATCATACTATATGTGGTCACCATCTCTGACCCAACCCCACTGGTCAGGACTAGTGTGGCTGTTTATGTTCATGTATGCACTGCACTGTTCCGTCCTACCTTCCTCTTGCTGGCGGCGATCACTGTAGGAAGCCAGCGGCTCTCCCTGGTATCCATCAGCAAGAAGACAACGTCATGTGCTGAAATGAGCTTCTCCAGCTGCTCCACATCTCTCTGAGCTTGGGATAGGGTGGCCTCAGAGAAATTGATTGGGTGCCCGGGCATGGGGATGCTCATATTGTATCCCTCTGCATTCTGCAGGGAGGACAGATGAAAAAACAAGCAGAGAAAAAAAAAAGAGACTTTGCTGAAAAATTAGCCCATATGTTAGGCAGATGAACTTGCATTTTATGCAGATTATTGATCATGTAAATACCATGCTTTTCTCTATGGACAATAATGTTTTCTTTTTGGGTTATATATTTGTTCATTTTCAAAATTGTAATAATTTCTTATTACTGAATTTGGAACAAATTCTATCCTTAATCACAGACTGCAATATTGGGAAAGTTAGGAATGATATTTTAATTAAGGTAGGTATACATTTCTAAAAAATGTCACAAATCTATACATTTCTGTGTCTCTAGATTGAAAAGATTACATTTGGGGGGCTTTTGTATGCCTTTATTTAGATAGGAGAGTGGATCGAATCAGAAACATGGGAGAGCAAGAGTAGGGAATGACATGTGGGAGAGGCTCAGGTTGGAGTAGACCTGGGCTTTGAGCAAACATATGACAGGGGAACTAACAGCTGGTCCAGATGCTACCATCTTAACATCTATATGTACAAACAAATGTTGCTTTACCTTCTCTTGATACAAAATAGTTACAGTGTATACAAGACCAATATCATGTAAGACCGTCTAAATCAAGCCTTTAAATATTTCTAACCATATAGAAAAGGAAAGGAAATGTGTAAACGTACAGGCACTTTCTGTACCAGGGGGGTGTTTTTATAATAAAGCGTCTTATTCACAAAAAATCCTAAAAAGAAAAAGTGGGAAACTTTTTTTCTCTGCATTTTCTAAAACTTTATCATCTTATCGGCAGCTATATGGGAAGCCAGATCATGTCCATGTCAACAGGGGACTTTTGGCTGAGTGACACACAAGTCTCAACGAATCAATAAGGAACCAATCCATCTGTGGAATATATCATCAGTTCTTTACCTCAGGTGACCTGAAGCCAAAATAGATTTGGCTCTCCTGTAGAAGTCAATAGTGGAATATTAAAAGTTAAACCTAAAAACCTCACTTCCAATTCCACAGAAAATATTCAATGACATTTATTGTCCATTTCCAAACTTTCTCATCCGCGACTATCTCTAGGGATTGTAGACTTGAGAGAAAGTCAAATGGAAAATGTCAGGAGTAATTCCATAGACAAAGAGAAGGACGGAAAGGGGCAGGGATGAAGTGTGAGATCTTCACAAGACGAAATGCCACTTTTACAGAATCAGTGGAACTACTTCATCACTCTCCATATTTCAAGAGTGGGAGCTGTCAACCAAGTCTTGAATCTGCATTTCACTTTGACGTCGGTGTTGCTAAGCATTCAGGGGGTTATTTCAGGGTGCAGAGATGGTAATAATATTCTAAATTTTCCACAACAAACAACCTCAACCTGCAGCCAAATACATTTTGATTTGTGAATTAATCTTTTTCTGAAAAACAGAAACAACATCTCATGTCAATCCAACAATTCCAATGTTAATATCTTTAAGCAGATCTGACATAACATAACCTTTTTCAAACACTTCAAGATAATAAAGAAGTTGGTGCTAGCACTACAAACTTTCCTGTAAATGTCAGGCAACAATATTTGTCCACAGATTATATATATAAAATCAGCTTTGGACCTCTTCAACATTTTGACCTTGGATGGACCAGCTCCTCTTACTTCAATTGATGTATTTCTGTGCTTTGTGCTCAGATTTCTTTCTAGCCATCATCTTGGCACCTGATGCCCCTGTGTCTCCAGGAACACTAGCAGAAGAGAGAGACACAGACTATATACACCAACATTGATCCTTGCACATATGGGTGCAGCGTCTACAGACAGTAGATGTCATGGGAGCACAGAGCCATCCATCAAATGGTGAGCCTCTGCATTTACTCTCTATTTTATCCCCAGAAGAATATGAGAGAAACTAAAAATGAAGCATGACGTCAACTTGATGACATTGGTGACATGGCAATTATTTGTGTGCATTTGTGTCTTGGGGGAATTTTTCTTGGACTCCAGTGCTGCACAAATTTAGCCGCCTTAACAAACAACAACCAACATGTCAAGAGAGAAGCACATACTGTATCAACTCTAAATCACGAACAAGGCTCAAGGCTCAAACAATAAACACAGCAGGTCTGTGTATCATCTGCCAGATGGTGAGAGTTTGTACTCAGAGTAAAGGATGTGAGACGGGTCAAACAACACTCAATGCTTGCCTGAGAACAGCCTGCTTATATACTGACTGAAGGGAGAAGTTGTCAGTCCTCCCCATCACCTTCATGGCAGTCTGCACCAAAGGAGAAGCTTAGGTTTTAGCTGCTCAGAGAGAGAACTGCACCATGCTGACATCCCATACCTGAGAATACTACCATCACAGCCTGCACAACAAAAACAAGGTCGTCTCATCCGACCTCAATACCCTGAGCCTGCATAAAAAAGCACTTTCTTTGCTGTAAAAAAGAACACAAATGATCAACATGGGGTTTCCATGTGTGTATACCAAGATATCTGTAAGAGCTGACCTGGTTGACTCATTAAAATCATGTGTTGCTTAATAAGAGAATGGTGCACCCTGCTGTGATTCTCTGGCTGTGTGTTTATTTAGTAAATATAGCTTATTATCTCCTCCAGAGACCAAGCTCATTGATTAACAAGGTAATGAAAGCAACCACATTAATATTCAAGTAACCCAACACTTCATTCCCTGCATGGTTTGGCTGTCACATCTCAGGCACGAGCAAACAAGCAGGAATACGATTATGTTGGCACAATAATGATCAGCAATGACGTCTTTCAAACCCTTGAAGTCAAAAATAACAAAAATAGAGGAAAGGCCTGCAGATGATACAATTTCAGGTTTCCAGACAGTGATACATGACTTGACCCTCACATACCAAGAGCGATAAGAAGTAAGAGAGTCCATTTTTCACTTTAAACACTCACCACTCCAGGAAAGATTTTGATGAGCCGGTCTACAGCCGCCATGGCTTTGGACTTCCCTCCTCCAAGACAGTCTTCAAACTCATAGAGCGGTTGGCGGACTGGATTAGAGTACGAGATCTTTGCGTTGTCTACAAATGTGATGTGTCTCACTCCCCATCCCTAGAGAACACAATAATAATAATAATTATTATTATTATTCATACTTTTAATGGGATTCATTTTTGAATACTTAGCCCTAATTTACTGAAAGCATTTTCCTTAGCAGAACTTGTTTAGCAACAACAAACAGGTGAATGTGTTATGTGTAGAAAAATCAATGATTTTTCACTTTTAATTTTGAACTAATGGATGCATCTGTCTGCAGGTTGCACAACACTTAGGTATGCTAACAGTTTTTCATTAGTATCACTTTGACACAAAGTCCAGCCGCAGCAACAATAACATTACACCAGGGTATTAGTCATTATCAGACTTAAGAGACGGATGTGCCCCCAAAAGTGTAAACGAAATACTGAAAAAAAAAAAAAAAAGACACCTAATATGAACATAATAACTAGAAGCAGCAGTACACAGACAACACTCATATGTAGTAATTAAGTTGGAAGTTCTGCATCTAACAATCAACAAAACACAGTTCCTTTAATATGTTTGATTAACTGCAACGGAACAAGGCTTTGTATTGACCGTGAGTTTGCTTAAATTTCAAGCTAAATCAATAAATGTTTGTCCAGGACACATAGATGGAGGGAAGCTAATTGGCAAGTCGGAACAACTCCTGTAAATCTGAAAGTCTGCATTGAATTTTGAACAATAAAAGAAAACTAAGAACTAGCAGATTGTGGTGTATGAAAAACGTTTATGACAGCAGGCGTTTGGATCTGGTCCTTTGATTTTAAAAAACAATTATTTCATGCTGTGTGAACAAAGTTATCAACAGTTAGTCCTCGTACGACTGTACATGTCGCAGAAACATGATCAATAGTGCGGAATGTCACTTTTGTCAACTTTTAACAGCAGTTAACAGAAAATCACCTGAGGCCCTTTTGTCAAGACATTTAATACTGGAAGACCATTCCATTTTTGAAGCTTACTGACTGTTGCCTGCAGATGCCAAATACATACAGTATGTTCTATAATAAAACTATTCAACACATACAACAGTTAGCCTGCAGTTGACAATGACATGGATTTACAGCAGCTTTGGAAGAAACACGTTTAAGTCTCTTAAGAGTTTGTATTTCTTGCAGTGAAGTCTAAAGCCTGGCTCACACTGTGCGATTTTTCCCCGATTATATAAAAGTCGGGGTGGCATGTCAGCTCACACTGTACGACTGAATCGTTTACGACGCCCGACCAGACCTTGAGATGTACGTGCTCACACTGTACAACCCGATTGTCGGGCACGGCCGGAGTGCTCACACTGTACGACCCGAGTGAAATCAAGTTAACCGAGTTAATAAGGTTTCATTTGAAAAAAACGAAGGACGACGGTTGTTGAAAGAGAAGGAAGTGGAACTTGTTGTAGGATATAGAAAAGTTGATACAATTGTAGATATATGAATACAAGTTTCAGAAAAGTGCTGCACTGATGATCTGTACAGAAAAGTAAAAAAAAAAAAAAAAAAAAAAAAAAATGCTGGGTTGTGTCCTGCCGCTGGTCGCCATGGCTACAGTCCTCCCTTGTCTCTCGTGATTATATTGTAGTCACAAAGCCTACAACTTCTGCCGGACCCTTTCGTGACGTAAACGTCAAGATTTTAAATTCTAAATATTAAACATGTTTGAAATAAATCGGGGCGTCCTCGACGATCGCCGGGCAGATCAGGGACGTTAAGATTGGATCTTTGTACCACTCACACTACAAGATAATCTGAGCAGATAGGCTAATCGGGTCCGAGCAGCCTTGAGTCGGGAGTGACCCTGAGATTGTCGGGAAGGAAGAATCGGAGCTCAAATCGGCCCGATAATCCTACAGTGTGAGCCAGGCTTAAGTTAAAGGTCAGATAAAGTTTTTACCCTTCCTTTCTTCCTGTAAACCCACTTTGCAGGAGACACATTTATGTTTCAAACCTGCCCTCCAGATGTTATGTCACCACAGATTGTGATCTCTGTGTTTATCCCTTTATCTCGCTCTAGATATGCACCAAAAAAGTCTGTTGAAGTATCACCTATTTTTAGACTAAATATGTAGACTAAATGTTTCATATTTTGTGGCGCATTTTTAGACCTCATATTTGAACCTGAATCAAGACACGTTGCTGGTTAAGTTGCAAGAGGGATTTTTAAAATTCAAGAGCCATTCATTGTTAGTTTATCATTCATTTAAGATGGTGTGTCTTAGCTTGATGTTGAGTTAGCTCATTTAAGGTTG
Source organism: Labrus bergylta (assembly GCF_963930695.1). Taxonomy (NCBI): domain Eukaryota; kingdom Metazoa; phylum Chordata; class Actinopteri; order Labriformes; family Labridae; genus Labrus; species Labrus bergylta. Next base: position 9,857,334 of record NC_089199.1, on the reverse strand, counting down.
ACCAATATATTTATATGTAAAAGCCGCAACATAGTGCTGTAATGTATGACATTGATTCTGATGGGTATGGGTGCTAGTCCAGCAGATTCAAACCGAAACCTGCTAATTAAACACCATCAGTGGCAATCCGTGCCAGAGTCTGTTGAGGCCCTAGACAAAAAACAATTGGTGGGGCCCTCCAACCTGTGTTCAATAGGGCAACGAGAGTGAGTGCTGTCAGATGGGGCCCCCTTGGAGAGGTTTCCTACAGTCATTGCAAAATTTGCACATTTTCGGCCACTGCTTTGGGGCTCCCTACTGGTCTGGGGCCCGAAAGCAATTGCCTGCCTTGCATGTTGACGAGCAGTGCCTCTGAACACCATGGGCAAACCCCTGAAATCCCAGTTAAATGTTCTGCCTCCTTTAATCTAAAGCCTGTCTGTCCATTTATTAATACTTATAGCCTTACCATTAGAGTCCTGGCTACATTGCAGCCCAAGGTCCCAGCTCCTAGTAGGAGACACTTTGTGCTGACCACCTTGTCCAAGTCCAGGGAGGGAACCAGCCTCCATCTCATTAGCTTCAGGTTCAGGTCCACTGATGACTCAGCAAGCCTGCAGACAAGCAGTTAGGAAAACTAAATATAAATATATACTGTCGTTCTAGAAAAAAGAAAAGAAAAAAATGCAAGCCTGTAATAATCCTTTATCACGTGCATCTATCTATTTTGTCCAATACATATTTCTTTTGTATATACATGTATAAGTTGTTGTTTTTTTATTATCTTCAGCTGTGGGCTAACAAAGTCAAGTTTATCACCTACAACTACTACACATGTTTTTATTGCATGTATCACCTTTTAGGGTCCATGCATTCACTGAGGTTGACCCTCCGGGGTCCCATGGCCCCCTTAGGATTCTTCTCCCAGCCAACACTCTTAGGACATGCTGTGTGACAAAAGGTAACACATTCAAATTGTTTAATAAGCATGAAATATCTCTACATGAAGAAACATTAGTTTGCATTGCACTTGTTTCGATACATCCATCTCAGAGATCACTGGCTCCATCCTTTTAATGCCAATATAAAGGATGGAAATGTGATTTCACAGCAGCAAAATTACATTTAGAAAATGAAACAGTGATGCATCTTTCTGGATGTGAAAAAACCCAACAGGTGTTCTTATTTTACATAAATGTACAATGACTTGTTTTCCAGTTTGTCTTTATTATTCCTGTGAGGGGCAGTACAATATTCATCCACCAGGCTAACATAATGACATATTAGAAACTAGAAACTGAATGGGTGGCTGTGGCTCAGTTGGTAGAGTCAGTCGCCTACAAACCGGAAGTTCTGGGTTCGATCCCCAGCTCCTGCAGCTACATATCCGATGTGTCCTTGGGCAAGACACTTAACCCCAATTTGCTCCCGCTGCTTCGTCACGAATGGGATTAGTTACTTCTGAACTTCCTTTTACATCAGTGTGTGAATGAGTAGGTGTGAGCTGCGGTGTAAAAGCGCTTTGAGTAGTCAGAAGATGGGCAATAAAGACAACAAGTAAAAGAAGAAAATCTGTACTGTACAGATGTTAGACAGCTGTGAGCAGGAGCACTGAGACGGCGAGGAGAAAGACGCAAAGGGAAGGAAGCGTAAGTTAGTAAAAAGCTAAAAGACATATTTAAATTTGAAGTTTCACTCCTTTCATCTTATCTGCTCACATTTATTTTCTTGTACAGCTTTGATGCCATTTATGATACTGCTTTACTATTTGCCTTAAGCTTCAGCTGACAAATGTACAAATGTGACTTTGTTATGCAGTGTGTATTGTACACATTAAATTGATGTGTTGGTATTTAAGCACCATGAAATATGTCTTTTCTCTGATGGGTAAAAGACTTTTTGATATGGGCAGAGCTGAGCCGGGTGTAGTCTGAGGTAAACTGATTAATCTGTTTCAAAACAAAAACCAGATAAGTCGATGCAAATTCAGCACAGCAAAAGAGAAAAGCTGATTTGATTGTTGTAGCATGAATACATCCCCTGGGAGTTCGTTAAAATAAAGGTTCTGCGGAAAAGGTTAAGTGAGACACCTTATCTGAACTCGACAAAACCTTCACAGATCAAAGCTACCACCTTCCCCTTTCTGCTATTACCATTTAAATGACTTTCATCCCTTCTTCCAACAGATACAAGAATAAAAAAAAGAAGCAGTGTGAGATTTGAAAAGAAAGCACACAGTCTTAGTGGAAAGTAACCTTACACTCAGGGTTTTCAAATCAGGAACATTATTCACAGTTGACACACACTCAGATGAATTAGATGAACTAATACATGTACAGAGAGGCATATGATATATCAACACACACACATATTGGGTAGTGTGAAGAGCACAGACACAGTACAAACACACACTCATAAAAACAAGAGAAAAGAATGGAGATTACCTGAATTGAGGGGAAGCTCGGGTAGTTTGATCTGGAAGATGAGGCTGTGCTGAATGGAGCGGCTTCCCTGTAGAGTTCTGTCCCTGAAACACAGCACTTCCACCGTATCCAGCTTAGAGCCCCTGACAACCAGAGACGACATCAAAGAAATTCTAAATTCTCAATGAAAAAAAACATTTTCACATAGTGCACAGATAACAGATTAGAGGCTATACAATAAATACTAGGAACACTAAAGTAAAGGACTAACTTCCTATGTTGGAAAATGAAGCCAATGCAGAAGTGTAAGAAACTGCAGCTCCTTGAGTGTCCACTTGAGGCTGGCTCGAAAAGCCAGGGAATCCTCATAAAGCCCCATGTCAAAACGCATATTTTTCAGCAGAAAAAAAAAATGTTTACAGCCTCAAGAAAAGGTATTTGGTGTCTGTACCTCATTTGTTTCTAGGTTAAAAAAAAAAATTCTCTGCAACAACTAGAGTCAGTACACCCTGCAACAATGTGCTGTTACATTTTAATGTGTTCATCAGGGGAGTCAGTTTTTCTCATGTTGATCATGTATTTAAAAGATGTCAAGACTGATGGAAAAGCTACATTATTAACAGAATCCTATGCACTTTTTAATTCAAATTCAAAAAGTAATTAAAAAACAAAGTGGCTTGGGAAAGAAAACTTTCTCACATGAATGAATTTATACAGTAGGTAAGATAAATCATGTTGATTGGTTCGCTAGAACTTTTTCTGACACATTTTAAAAGCTTCAAGATAACATAAAAGCACCGCGTGCCAAGTGTGTGTTTACACAATGTTCCTCAGACAGCAGCTGCTGTTTGCTGTGAGTGTGCGTCATTGCTTGGTGTAGTATGGGTTAACAACATAGCTTTAGTATTGCTCAAGCTAAGGGCGGCTGTGGCTCAGTGGTAGAGTCTGTCATCTCTCAACCAGAGAGCTTGAGGGTTCGTTCCTGGTGTCGCATGCTGAAGTGTTACTTTGGCATGGCAATTAACTCCAAATTGTTCGAGCTGCTAAACCGGGGGTGTGTGGTGTAGTAGTGCATGTGAATGGAATAATACTGCTGTGTACTTTACCCAACAGCCTCTGCAATCAGTGTGTGAATAGGTGAATGTGACATGCATTGTAAAAATGAAGTCTGAAGACTAGATACTGTAAGCGCTATACAAATCCATTGGCATTTACCATTCAACACAACTGAGCCAATGCATGGTCTGCAACATAAAAACTAACATGTATCCATACGTAATGGATGGAACAGAAGACCAGGGCCCTGCTTAGTCACATGTGTGGTGTTTGTGTTCTAATGTTTCAGGAAGACTTCCTTTTATGAGCAAATCTTAGGTAATATTTAAAATCTGTGGGTAGATCAAAACTCAATGACGTCTTGCTAAAATGTGCGCAGACATAAACTGACTCCTGTTTTGGCATGATGATGTGAGCAACTTTTTTTGGGATGATATGCCAAGTGAATCTCTGGAACATTTACAGCTTTTGAGTCACAGAGCACAATCCTAACATCGGTCGTCATGTTCGGGAATCCGGTGCTGCTTCCATTTTGAAAGAAAGTTTATGAATCAAGTTCATCTCATCTTCACAAAACACTTTCATCACTGTGACTAAGAAGCAGCCAAACAGTTCTTTTTTCCATCTGAGAGGTTCATAACACATCTAATTTTAGGTTTGTTTTGTTAATGACGAAAGCTTTTCAAGTGATAAAGTTGACTTCAGAGGTTGTGCAGCGTTTTGATTCACGCAGATGTTTGAGCAGATGTTTGAGCCCTGATTCCAACACTAGAGCAAAACTGATATTTCCTGCCCTTTAAAAACATTTCCTGTCTTTTCACATCAGTCACTCAAAGCTAAGAGATATTCATAATTTATTTCAACCAAAAACTAACTGCTTTCCTTTTTGAGGAACTTCCTCATCACTTTACAGCACTCACCCACGTACACACACAACACACAACCACACACACAGCACACACACAGAAGTAAGGTTTACCATCGGTTGGCTAAGAGGACAAGCAGATTTCTCAGCGGCCAGCCCGGATGTTGAGACAGAGTACAAGGATCATAGACGCCCACAGTGACCTAGAAAAATCAAACAAGTTGTGTTTACATTACCGAAGTGTGAGGGTATGTGTGTGTGTGTGTGTGTGTGTGTGTGTGTGTGTGTGTGTGTGTGTGTGTGTGTGTGTGTGTGTGTGGAGCAAGCCAGAGACGGTGAGTTTAGACTTATAAAACATATTCTGAGGGGAGGTGGATAAGGATGAGCCAGCTCTACAGTACTTATCTATATACCGTGTATGTAACTTTTAAATATCTTCAATAAGTCGCACAGTTTCTTTTTTGGACTTTCAGATGAAAAACTTCACTAGAACAAACACAGAAGAGAATAAAAAACCTTCTTGGCATCAGTAAAGAAAGCATCCCAGTCGCCAAGCGCAGCCATCTGAACAGCATCGTCTGTGTACTTCATTATAAAGTAAGGTACTGCAGTCGTCCCTCTTTTGATACACAGGCCATCATAGGCCTCCTGCAGGGCTGCGATCTGAGGGGGAGAAATAATTAGATATCAGAAATAAATATAGAAAGGTGTGAAAGGGCAATGATAAATAGCATCGATCCATCCATATTATGAAGCTCCTCTGAAGGTTAGGTTAATGGTATCAGGATGAGAAAGGTAATCCTGAAGCCCCTTGTTCTAGAAAAATACTATAGCTCCGCCCAGGGGGTCCTATGGACTCCCCAAATCAGATTGAATCTCTACAGCGTTTACTCGGTCTCCCCTTAGGTTTCCGACAAGTAACTCATACTCCTCCAAAAGAAGTACTCCAGGAAGTTTTCTCATAGTGTGATATGTGTCTTTCAAATAATGTAGGTGTCCTCCTTTATTGAAAATCCATGTATTATTTATTTATATCAGGACAACATAATTAATGTTTTATTTTGCCATAATCTTAATAATAAATGTTCAAATCATGCTGAAACCTTGGTTGGTTAAAATATGTTTTTTTTATATGCCAATGACATTAAGACTGGTAAAGTTGACAAAATGATTTGGTCACATCTGTAACAGTCAGAATGCCAGGGATCAGTACAGTCATGTTTTGATTCTTTAACTTGTTCTTAGCAGAGAACCAATACAGCTTTAGTAGGCTGTAATGTTGTCTTAAAGCTCATGAATCTCAGCAATAAACTGTCACAGTGTTAAATCACAAAGATTGTTTAAGTTGATATGAGAGATAGACTGGGAACTGTGGAAAAATGTAAAAAGATAAGAGAGATTGCCATCGCTGTAGTCTGCAGCTGGTGTCATGAATGATGCCAAACTCTACCTTAATGAGGCATGTTCACAAACAAACACAAAACTATTTGGACCCACTGACCCTAGAGGTAACAAGTCTCTGGTTTCTTTTTTTTAGTACATCACTTTATTATAATGTTCTATAACCTACAATTATTAGACCGAACAGAGGCTTCAGGATTCTGAAAAATAAAAGGTCAGAGCAAAAACATTTTTTTTTTTCAGTGGCTCTAATACTGTTCCTAAGCTTAACCATAAATTGATATTAGACCTAAAACGCTGTTTGCATGTGTACGAAAGGCCAAAACACAGAAAAACCTCAGTTTTCAAAAATACCCGCCTACGTGTGGACTAGGACTTAAATCTTTAGACCAGTACTGGAGGAGGAAACCAAGTATTTCACTGCACAATGTAGAAATATCTGTGATATATGTGATGAATGAAAAGGTCCAACTTAAAGAGTCAACCTGTTTTGCTGAGAAAACTTGTTCTAGCACAGACGGTTGTTGGACAATCTTGATCCCTTCAGGGAAACAGAGTGCAGGGAAGCAGAACCAGTAGTAGAAATGGTACTTCTTCAAATCCTTCAAAAAAAAAACAAGTAAACAGAAAAGTCACACATAAAGTCGTTAAAAAACACAACTAACACAATTCATATACTGTTTAAACGCACTGCAAAGGTCAGTAGAATGAATCTAGAGAGGATGGACGGGTCCTTTAGAGCAGCCCCAGACTGTATAGCATCCCATATCTACAAACAAAAAAAGAAGAAACATTGCATCCATTAAAGCAAGGAAGAAGTTTTAAGACCATTTCTATTATTTTACAGATGTGAATTTGTGTGTGACTTTTGTTGGATATCATTTACCTCCTTGCCCTCTTTCTCCAGCAGAGCCTTCTTGTCAGCGGTCTTAAAGGCATCCACTGTGTTGGTGTTGTACAAAGTTCCAAGAGCTGAACAGCAACGGGCCGGTGTCGGACCATCTCTAACAGTGAAGAGACAATCACAACTTTGCATGAAAACTGAATGAAAGCAAAATGTGGATGGATCTTACGTTTTCATTGCACTTCCAAATAAAAGCAATGAAAGAGAAAGTTTGGGTTACTGCAAAGGGTATGCACTAATGCCATGGCTTTAAAATCATGTTTATATAAAAGATTGTCCAAATGTAAATATCTACAGTCCACTGTAAATAGTAAGGATCTCCATTGAGTCCAAGTGTACTAAAATTAAGCAGATATTTGTCTGTTTTAATCTGGTTTGCAACGTTTCTCCTACTGAAAGCAGCAGTGTTTTAGAATCTTCTGGTAGATTCATGTGGCGCCGTACACATCGGAAAATGAGTTTCCGAGTTGTTAAATGCACATGAACACCTGCTCAAGTCGGAACAACAACTCGGAAAAGAATTAGGTGCCCGACTTTCTGACCTGACGTCAGAATCGTCAACAAATGGGGGGCAAAATATGTTTTGTTAATGTTGACTTACTTTTAATTAATTCACTATTGCACTTCAGCTTTTTGCTCAACTATAACTTTTAACAATTACATTCCACTGTTCTTCTTCGTAGCATCAACGCTGTTTTGTGCTGTTGTTACAACATTCCGACTTTGCGAACTGAAATCACGTGAACACACTGAAGTCGGAAGAACGATTTCCCAACTCGGAAACTTGGACCACCCGAGCAGCACATGAATGCAGAATTCTGCTACTTTGTCCCACTGCGGGGGAGTGGTCAGGAGGAAAAGTGACGTCAATGCATACCCTCTATAAGGTTTATATAATGCGTGAATTATACTTCATCATACTGTACTTACACTTCAAATGCACTGAACTCAAGCGTCAGACGTGTTGGCAAGCCAAGTGGGTCACCTATGGGACAGACATGTAAATAAAATAGTAAACAATGGATCATTAGTGGTGAGCTTGCATGGTGAAACTTGTTATGTGTGAAACACCTCACTGATTTGTTATAAAATGGCATACAATGTAACAAATGTGACAAAAGTCACTGCATAACTCACTGCTGTAATGGAACCATCTCCCCACTCACCATTGTAGTAATATCCTTTGATACATTTGGGGCTCTCATCTAGTCTGTAGTCGTTGAGTTTCTTCTGAGTGAGCTGATGCCAGAATCCGGCCTCCAGAGCGCTGCTGAAGGGAGCAAACTGTAGCTGGAGGTCTGCGGTGGAGGACGCTGCTTCACTGGTGCCAGACGCCATCCTGACTTCACTAACAGGCACGGCAGCCAAATACTACGAGCTGAGATAAGACACATTATGTTTCAAAAACGTCTCTCAGATGCACTTAATGTCGCGTACATGGATGGCATCAGTAAGAGGCTGATAACAAACAGAATTAAAACCGCAAGCGGTGATGAAGGGCCCTCGCACCCCTGTGCATGTCGGGGTGTGTTGCGACCGCGGGAGTGCAGCAGCAGCGGAACGTGGCTAAGCAGCAGGCCGTGCAGTCCGATTTGTGTAAAAGTCGTACTATGGTATGCTGAAACAGGCAGCGTAATGAAGATCACAGAAAATTTTGACATAGAGCAGTTCAGGCTGGCACTGTCGTGATAGCTATGAAATATAGAGCAAATTGAGCATTGTGTTGTACTTATTCCTTGCAGTAGGAGGCGCTATGGTTAAAGTTGACTATTGTTATGTCTATGTGTTCAGAGGCCAACCCTGATCATACTTGTGTAATTTGAAGTAGATCAGACAAAGTATATAGGATGTAGTGCTTACTCCTTGCAGGAGGGTGCACTATGGTTAAAGTTGACTATTGTTATGTCTATGTGTTCAGAGGCCAACCCTGATTATACCTGTGAAATCTGAGGCAGATCAGACAAAGTATATATGAGTTACAACCACTTCCTGTTTGACGGTGAATGATGCATCCGTATGGCGAGAGCGTTGGACGTAGGTGTTTGAGCTTGAAAGTGTTGTATGGCCAAGGTGTTTGCATGGTCCCCACCAATTCTGAGCGGGAAATGAGCTACCTTGTAGCAATGGCTAATGCTGACTGAGAAGCAGTAACTTCCGAGAGTTACAGCCACTTCCTCTTCATGGCGATGTGATTTGTGGACTTTCTGTTAGATACTGAGCATGGGTGCAAGAGGGTTTATTGTAGGTGTTGTCAAGATGGATAAGCATATCAAAATTCAGAAGTGTAGGCTCAACGTGCTGCAGGGGCTAAATGTTTGAAATATTGTAGGGGGCGCCACTGAGCCATTAAGCCACATCCACTCATTTAAATGGTATCAAATGTTTGACTTTACCACCAGGATCATATGTATGAAGTTTCGGGACTGAACAACTATGTTAAGCCCGTGAAAAAACGACTTCCTGTTTGATGGAGACAGCGCGTCCGTATGGCGACAGCGTTGGACGTAGGCGTTTGAGCTTGAAAGTCTTGTATGGCCAAGATGTTAGCATGGCCCACACCAATTCTAAGGGGGAATTGAGCTACTGTGTAGCAATGGCTAATGCTGACTGAGTAGAAGTAACTTCCTGTTGTCAACAGGTGGCGCTGTGACTTATTCGAAAATTTCAAACATGGATGTGTTGAAACAATTAGACAATGACTTCCACTGACTTTTTTTGTAGGTCTCGGCCTGCTCTGACATGTAAAAAAGATTCATGTATGTAGGCAAAAAAACCTATTTGTAAAAATCAAAAGGGGGCGCCGTCGACCTAATTTGCAAACTTCGTTCATGAAAACGCCAAAATATCAAATTTTTTCGCCGGACCCGATGACGGAGCATGAGTTTTCACGCACATTCAGGCCCTCAAAATCGTGTTTAAAACGGCGGAACGACAAAAATAATGATCATTTGCATTCCGAGAGGGTCCTACGCACTTGTCAGTGCTTCGGGCCCCAATAAATAACATAATAACTTACTTTATATATATAATCTAATTCAACTTGTTCAGTCAGTTATTAAAATGAAGTACAGCATTTACTGATGCACTGACATGAGGAACATTTCAGGACAAATAATATTCCTGCTAAAGTAATCCTTTAAAGCCGCAAAAAGTTATTCAGGGCAAATAAAATAAAACCGAATTGTCTTGAAAAATGTGTAGTGTGATTTACATTAGCCCTTAACATGGATTTCTCTAGTGTCTGCTGCTGACTGATCACACATATACTTGACCTTATTTAGCTATCAGACACATGTTAAGAATGTTTAAAATGTATTACGTTGTCCTTTGTGTTTTCAGTGCATTTCTGCTCAATTCAAAAGAAATTGATAAATGAATACTTTTGATCTTGTGACTGTGTGTTTGACTGAAAAACAACAATTCAACACATTTTCACAGTCGTTGTGTAAAAGTATCAAGTATCATTATCTTTCACATATTTATTGTATTGCATTATTATGGATATAACCTGCATATCATGAGCTGCATGGCCAGATCTGTGTCACTTCATTCTATAGCAACTAATATTAATTCGCCACGTATTTAATTTCTCTCAGCCTGTCACAGTTGTCAGTCACTGTGCAGTGAGTTAACAGATATGGTGAAAACAGAGAGCCAAAGCTTTGGCAGATTCAACTTGTATCTTACGCACGCCTCGCATTCCCGAGAAATCACATCAAATAAAAGGTAACAACGTGAATTCGAGTTGTGATACAGAAAGCAAATGCACGAAAGCAAACATTACAAGGCTCAGCATTGTGCACTCACCAGATATTCTGACTTCCTGGTCCAGTGGATCATATGATCACGAGACTTGTAAACAGAGCAATGCACTGTGGGAAAGTATCCAGCAAAGATTAGCGTAGCTAGCTGCTGCAAATGTCTTATTTCTATGCGTTACGGTGCGTTTAAGATTGATTGAAATACAAAGAACCAAAATGTGAACAGGAAAGCGCAAACGACGAAGCATGAGAAAACTGACAAAAACTTATACGTCCCGTTTCTTTTCATGTCGGACTTCACGGATACGTTTAGTAAAGGCAAGAGAAGTAACGTGGATCAGTTTTCATAACATCCGCACCGGAGCTTTAAGTTGTTAAAGTCACTAAAAAAATAAATAAAACGTAGATCAAACAGGAAGACGCCAACAATCCCGAAAATATGATAAGAAACCTAAGAGCTCATTTACACCAGTATGGTCAGTGGAAAATCTGAAAATCTTGTTCATCTGGATTCCTAACAGCGACAGCGAGTTAGGGACCGTCTGCAAATTCTACGGCTGTGGAATAAAGCAGGTTCAGAAATTAAATTAGATAGATAGATAGATAGATACTTTATTGATCCCGAGGGAAATTCAAAGCATCCAGTAGCAGGTTACAAAGACGTACATGACATGAAACATTTGTTACAAATTAAACCGCAAAACCGACGCCCCCCCCCCTCCCATACATATATATTAACCCCAAAAAAAGATTTAAAGAATACCCCTAGATGAAACAAACTTAAACTGTGCAATTAAAAATAGATTTATACAAGAAATGTACATAACCCGTGCAGGGATAAAAATATATGTGTAATTTAAAGAAAGAACCTTTAAACAGTTGAGGGGGAAAAAAATCTGTAATTAGACCTGGATATAAAAAAAATAAAAATGTGTTGACCTTCTGAAGTTGTGTTGTTTATATATGTACAGCAATGTTTTATAAAGCAGATAGTGCAAAGTTATCAAAAAACAGACATTAAATAATAGGCAGTGCAAACATTAAATTAAAGGTGCTATTTAAGTAAATTGAGGTGATCATTAAAGTGTCCAACTAGAGGCTGACTCTTGGGACAGCTGTGCAGATGGGAAGTGGAAAAAGGAAGATTTAGTCCAAGTGTGTGCTTTCCCCCCTGCCATAACCGTGAGGTGTTGTACAGACGTATGGCCAGGGGGACAAAAGAGTTCTTAAGTCTGTCTGTGGAGCAGGATTGTGACAGCAGTGAACACACTCCTCTGCCTGGTGAAGGTGCTGTGCAGAGGGTGGTGGGTGTTGTCCATGATGGAGAGCATTCTGTTCAGGGTCCTTCTCTCTGCCACTATCACAAGAGAGTCCAGCTCTGCGCCCACCAAAGAACTATTCTATGTTGTCACCTCTGTGTTATTGATTTGAATTACGGTAGGCTAAATATTGTGAATAGGATCAACAAAGGTATGGGCGTTTGGAAAAGAGTAAACATTAAACTCCATGGACTAGTGCCTTGAATATGATTTAGCCTATGTTTTTTCAAAGACAGTTTTTTATGTTGTTTTGCACATATATTTAAAGTACTCTCCATAATGGTTTTAGAAATAAATGAAGGTAATGAATTGATTAAATGTAAATGTAGCCTACCATAATTAACACTACAATATTATAAAACTAGAGTTTTACTGAGAATAGAAATGCATAATTCAGCATGAATAATAGCCTTGATATTGATAACAATCACAGGTTAACATTGGTCTGTCAGGGATTTTTTGAAAAGGATGTTGTTTTAGCCTACTATCATATATCTTCTATTATCACAAACGTTCTAGCGACAGTAGCCTTTATTTAACTACAACTTTGTTTTGACCCCTCAAATGGTTAAGTATAGGAATGTCTTGTGGCAGCTGGATTTATGGACTTTACCATGAAAATAAAGTTTTTAATGCATCAAAGGTGACTCACCCAGCAGTTTACTGGTAGCCTACATGTTCTGTTATTCAGGTGTAATATTTCAAACTTGATAGAAAAACCTGTTTGTTTTTATCAACAAACCAGGCATAGGGTAATTTTTTTTACTTTTTAATTTCTAAATATCTGGTAACATATCTGTTTATTTTATGTGTCTTCTTTTCTAAAGAATGTTTTTATTGCTGTATGTCTACTAATTAAACTGTTGCAATTCAATCACTTGCAGAATATGAAATCAGATTTGCTTATCAAGGGTACAGGTAAGATAGAGATTCATTCATAACTGGCTGTAATCAACACATTCACCATTATCGTCTGTTTACTAAAATGGTTTTGCATTTTAACAGTTATCTGTAAAAACGTAAAGGTGCACTATGTAGTTTTGGTAGAGAAATGTGAAAGTTGGAGACATTTACAGATTCTGTGGTATATGTTCATAACTTTATGCACAAATTGTCCTCAGAGTTAAATGTGGTTCATGGAACTCTGTTTTAAGATTAATTGTGAGAAGTTATGATGGTGGCCTGCAACAGTGAAACCGTAACTCTCCTGGTAGCATTTTAGCTCCAAACAGTGTTCCAGGGACCCATTTTTTCCTTTGAATAAAGTTTTGTGTATTTATCTCAGAAAATATAGCATAGAATTGTTTCACTTTTCCAAATTTCAAATTTCTCTACCAGATCTCCATAGTTCACCTTTACGTCTAGGCTACAGTAAGTACACTCAGGGCCGGCCCGTGGCATAGGCAGTATAGGCAAATGCTCGGGGCGCCATCATCCATAGGGGGCGCCAAATGATTGCTGCAGAAAAGTTGAAGATAAGAAGAAGAAATAGAAGGAAAAATGCATTTAAATATCACTAAATATTATTTATCTAATATCATTTTCATGCTATTATTTAATAATGATACAAAAGAAACCATGAAAACACAACTATCACATATTTAAAAAGGCTCTATTTTCTTGTCTCCTGCTCAGTGATGGGAATAACGGCGTTATAAATAACGGCGTTACTAACGGCGTTACTTTTTTCAGTAACGAGTAATCTAATTGATTACTCTTCCCATCATTATAACGCCGTTACCGTTACTGCCAAAAAATGCGGTGCGTTACTATGACTGAAGCTGTTTTTCATCAGACCAACTAGATCTCTAAGCCGAGTGGCAAAGATATTTCTTACTGTTCTTCCTCTTTGGTGAGTGCGGACCAAGGGGCAACCTCCGGTCTCGAAAAATGAAGCCTATGCGGAAGTACAAAAAACTGCAGTTCCTCGAGGTTCCACTTGAGGCTGGCTGCAGAAGCGCCGGAAGTGCCATAAGCCCACAGCCAAAAAAGCCCGTTTTTACCACAGGAATCAACATGTTTACAGCCTGGTTCAAAAAACGAGATATATCTGAGAAGTTGACGGCCCCTTCTCCTCACACTGTGGGGGGGGTGAATTTTTTTATAACTCATCGGATTTTATTCTATTAAGGAAAACGACTATGCCCATATTAGGGTTGTGTCAGATTTGATTGACAGCTCTGCGCGGTCAGCAGGTCAGGAGGCTAACAGCTTGATCCGTCTGATTTCTCCTCTTTCTTACATCGTTTGGAGAGTTTGTTTAACGCATATCTGACAACATACATGGCTTGCTGTGCGGTTAACAGACCATCCAACAAGTTGATGCTTCAGTTTTTTTCGGTAAGTGATATAGTAGTGTTATATTTACTGCATACTCGTGTTTATATTTACGGACCTAGCTTGTTTAGCGTTAGCTTGTAAACCAGTCGGCTAACTGTGTAGCTCATTATTTACATTATTTACATTATTTACGGTCAATGGTTTAGAAATGTTTGTTGTTAAGATGTTGTTGTTGAAAATAGTGAGTTTGTGTGATGTTAGAAGCTAAAGGTTCATCTCGGTGGTTATCTGACGTTATGATGAATGTTATACTCCACCTAAATGTGGACATTAAAAAACAAACTTTGTGTAGTAATTATCTGTCAGTAACATAAACTGAACTGAACCTAATGTGCTGTGTAGGTTATAGAGGATGACATTGAAGTTACATGGTTGATGTAGTGTCTTTAGATTTGTGCAAACTGTTAACAAATAAAAAAAACTTCACTTTGTAAGAGCATCTGTAACCATTAAGAACTATATTAATAACCATACTAATTTTCACTGAACTCATACACAGAATATAGCAGTAGAAATATAAAATATAAATAACATATGGAATGAAAATAAGATATAAAGCACATAGATATAAAGTATAAGAAATAGTTTGAAGAGTACAGCCATGTACTGAGCTCATGTTAATAATAAATGAGTTACTGTATGTTCTGTACTAAAGCACAGAGAGTTGGGACCTGTTACTGATTTAAATAATTCAGGTTATATTTGTTTCATGTAAAGATGAAGTACTATCCACAATAAATTGCTGAATTTTTCCTCACACAAAATCTGAGACCATTTGATGTGGAATATCATTGTGTGAGTGAGAGAGAGAGCTGAAAACAGCATGATTACAATAATGTTTATCTTCTTAACTTTAAATAGATGTTGATTACCTGAATACTGGACCTTTGTTGTCTGGGTAGTACACTGTTGAATTTATAAATGTAATCTTACACACAGATGAATACCGAAAAATAGATGAGAACAAAAAAAATGATTTAATGAATAACTGATATTTTCTCTCTTTCTTTGCCATCCTGAAGACCCCTCACTAAAAGTCCATGTTCTCCTGGATCCATGTCACATGCTCGAGCTTCTTCTGAATGACATTTCAACAGTCAATGTGATATTGATCTGGGAAGACTACATTTCTAAATCATTTTTAACTGTGTTTTTATTCACAAGTTATTGATCTTATTTACTCTCCATGTACCTTGATTTAAGAGTGGGGCTGTGTTTAAGGGCAAATTTTTGCAATGACTCTGTTCCATCCCATTTTCAGAAATGAACTACATTAGTATTTATCAAAAGAATAAGAAGTTGTGTAAAAGTAGACTTCCTTCCCTAAGCTATTGAGTTGAGCATTAATCTGAAATGTATACTCATAAGTAGACATAAAGGAGTGCATTTATATAGAAATATTTATTTAATCTGAAAAACAACATTAAAAAAAGTCTGTTTTTACAGCAGAGATGAACATGTTTACAGCTTGGTACAAAACAAACAAATAGGTGTGATTAGCTCATGTCTCGATGGACACACACTGTACGGGGGGGGGGTGAATGTTTTGATGAAGGATAAGAGTTATTCACAATAAGGCGTGTAGCTGACCAGCTTGACAGGTGGGCGCGGTGTAACGGTTTGTCAAAAGGCTTAAAACCCGTCTCAGCTCCAGCTCTCAGCCTGTGGGTGTCATCACTCAGGCCATCCGGGGGAGACCTCCCTCACAGCGAGCTGTTGAAGAGAAGCAACCGAAGTCAACCCCAGAAGAACCAACAAATGCAGATGTTCTTGAGGCTCTGGTTTCTTCCTCTGTCTCTGCAGCTCTCTGGGCACCTCGAAGGACAAGTCACCAATAATCCACACTGTGTCTATAGGAGAAATACAAAGGTGTTCAATTAATGCGTCAGACAAGACAAAATGTACAGTTAACTACATGTGACAGCTCAGGGTGTTTTTTTGTTATGAGCCACATCTGCAGGAATAATATTGAACAAAGTAGCACCATAGACTGTAAATATTATATCATAAATAATTGAACATGCACATGTATTTTAAGTTCTGTTAAAGAGGGGTGGAGGTGGGGTCCAAATTCTTTGACACATTTGAGCATTTAAAAATTTACTTGAAAGTAACGAAATAGTTACTTTCCAAAGTAACTAGTTACTTTTATAATTTGTTACCCAGTAACTACTTTAGTTACTTTTTGGGAGAAGTAACTAGTAACTGTAACTAATTACTTTTTTAAAGTAACTTGCCCAACACTGCTCCTGCTTGACCCGGCGCATCACAACACAGCTGCTCGTTACCTGCTCATTGTGAAGGAGGAGGCAAGGTGACTTATTAGAAGTGAGTGACAATGAGTGTACTGATTAATATCACGTTTATAAATGACCGTAATGTAATACAACAACAACAACAACAACAAAGCCCTCGCGAGCCCAGGGACGAAAAAGAAGAAGAGGAGGAATAATATGAAAAAGACACAGAGGTAACGTGCTGCACGGATCAGTTATTTAAGTTGTATTTAAGATAGCTTGTCATGATGGATGATAGTGACGTCAGTGTTTACTAATTCCTAATCAATAGCTGGAGTTAACATCAGTTATTTCCACTGTACTTTCATTAGGTAACGATGATTAATTTTAAGACAATAACCAGTGTAAGAAATACACTTCTTTTTGTATAGTAGGCTACGTTGTTCTGGACACAAAACCTACTTTTATATTTATTGACATCTTTGTGTACTTAGTTAGCTTTCACCCTAGTCAATTAAAATGTTTATTTTCCACCTCCTGTTGTCATTAATAGTTTTAAGCTCTCGCCTTTAGAGTATTGATGTCCGAGAGCATGAATGCATTTTGTGAAAGAAGTCCTCACTGAATAGATATTTGTGCATGCTGTAGATCTGGATGTAAGGAAGACTTTTGGTCTCATCTGAAAAACTATGTTGAAGTTTCTGTACTGCTCTGAACAGAAAATAATATTTTGTGTTCACACTATATCTTTAAATGCTCATTGTTTTACAAATGCTCATCTTCTCTCTCCAGATGCCATTTTAAAACATTTAAAACCATCCTCTGCCATCCCTGGGCTGTCTGTGACCACTTCTGCTCCCTAAACTATTTGGTATTGTTTGTTCTGTTACACTAGTTATTTGTAGTTATTTATGAGAAATATTAGTGTTATTACCAATTTATTCATGTTTGTTTAGAAGTATTTTTTATTTTAAAATAAAGGAATTCTGTTAAATATAAAGCTGTAAGCCAGTTTTTTTTAAGTATGTGAATATTGTCTTTGGTGGTGAAACTGGCTGCAATTTAAGGGGCAACCGCTGAAATCTTGCCTAGGGCACCAAAATGGTTACAGTGGTCTGAGTACACTGTAGAAAATGGTTCTTTTTCCACTGGCAACTTTGCTGCCAGTATTTTTCTCTAAGTTTACGTGACAATATTGGACAGTGATCAAACAAAACATAACTCAGCTAGCCCAGATAATGGTTGAGTGAAACGAGGCATCAAATGTGATTTAGAGATCGGAATGAACCGGGAATAAGACTTCAGAGTCTTACAATCAAATCTTTTACAGTGCTCCTAGGTTATTAAGGGCAGCTGTGGGAAAATAACTCCTCTGATTCATGTTTCATGTAGATTCTTTAGCTGCACCTGTGGCCAGAGAGGAGGAGGGTGATGGGAGTTTGTTGTGTCAGGGACTGTGGTCAGTGCTTTGCAGGCGGTGGCAATGGAGGCTTGAAGGTTTGGAGTAGGAGGTGATCAATTATTTCAGGAGAAATGGTCGTGACTGTCAGGAGCTTGTGAGGGTGAGCATGGTTAATGGTGCAGTGTGTGAGGTCGGGGTTTGTCATACTAGAAAGATCAGATTATAATGATACTGTACATATTGTCAAATCATCCTTGTCTGGTCAATTGTAGTCTCAGAAGTTGTCTTTGCTGAAAAACATGGAGAACCTTGAAACCCACTTTGTTGTTGTCACTTCATTCATGAAAGCCATTTAAGGTGAACTATAATTAAATTGATATGTATTGAATAATTCATTTTAATCTAACTATATTACTTTATTGAAAAGTCTCTTCACACTTATCTTTGTTATGTTTCAATTACTCTTCTTTTTGTATGATTGAATTAAAGTTGATTATTGAAATAAAGTCTCAGATGGAAAATGTAGGCAGTTGTTTAAATTCTTGTCCATGCTTCAGTTAATAACAGATGTTTACAAAGAGCTTTGATGGACAAAGCAAAGGCAGGAACTCAGGATAAAAACACAACAAACAAAAACAACAGTCAGGCCAAACAAAGACTGTAATGCTGAAAAATAATATAAATGCAATTACAAGGAATAAGAAAGATACAGCAGGCAAGTCTCAAAGGGCAGTTAAAGCTATAAAGCAGTACATTTAAAGAAAAAGAGAACGACGAGAAGACAAAGAAGAGGACATCACATCCCAGATAACAAGGTGTGTGTTTTTCTTCTCTCTGTCAATGGCTACACTAACCAGAATGATACCTAATATTCCAGTCAGAACTCAATATTTGCATTTCAAATAATTTTGAGCCATTTTCTCATGGATAGTCTGGATGGATATCAACTCAATGGGAGAGTGTTTAGTGTGTCTGACAGATTTTAAAATACTTGATACAAAATGTAATATTTTGGGCAACAGTAATAAAACTGACTGCAATGTTTTAAAAGAGGACAGCATCAATGCCTGGAATAACGGATTAACCACTGACTCTGGGTGCTTGGAGTTGCAGTAGGGTTGTTGTTTTTTGAGTTAGTTGATCACTTGCAGATTGGTTCAGATTTAATAAGCACCAATCAGATTTAATTATCAGCAGAGTCTGGTTGTATAACACTTATCATATCTTCCTATTTGTCAAAAAGGCCATGTGTCATAATCCAGTTCCACAACCTTAACTGTTGTTTTATTTTGTGTTCACATGGGGCATCTTTATTAAAATAAGGGTTTTCGTGAAAGTGATGGAAATATCCTTACATATAGCATAACCAATAGAGCTAGGTGTTCAGCCTCTCGTGAAACGATGAAATTTCCATTTGAAGTGTGCACAGAAGCAGACTCAAGCTTGGCTGCAACAGGGTTTGTATGTCTCACCATACAGTGCTGAGAAAAGTTTAATGCAACCACATTATGTGTAGCAAATCCTTCCATTTTAAAGTTTAGAATCATATACCATGTATGTGATGATCTGCTGGTTTGGTAACCTCAGCATCACTAACAAAAACAGGCTGGGAAATATTGTTAAACTTTGCAGAAAGATTTGGTGTTAACGTGAATGATCTTGGCCATATTTCTCCACTCAAAAGGTAAACGCCATGTTGGAAGACCCTCAGCACCATCTGCATGCAGAGTTTAGACTTCTGCCAACAGGGAAGAGGTTATGTTAAGACGACCAAATCTAACAGATACCTGAGGTCGTTTGTCCCATCAGGAGTTGGGTTTTTAATTAAACTGTTGCCTGTACACTTTTACTATGTTGGGCTTTGCATCCCTTCTCTCACTCACGTCCATCATGATGAAATACAAAGTAGTTATGTTTTATATTTATGTCTTTGTGCTGTTGAATGTCTGTTGCCTTTATGGACCTCTGTTGCAAAACCAAATTGCCCCTCAGGGACAATAAAGATTTTCCAATCCACTCCAATTTCTTGTTTAGCTTCATTTTAAATGTTAGCTGAAAGCAGGGTAGTTAAATGGTTGATATGCTATGCATAAATAAATAAAAATTATTAACATCCGCAGCAATAAATAAGAGCTGTATACTGGCCTTGGTCTATGTTGCCCTTAATAAGAGACCAAACAATGGCTAGAATTTATTGTAGATTTCGAATAAGATTATTTTTTTTGCTGAAAAGTCAATATTATTACATGAAAATATAAACATTAATTGGCCACTTATTGAACCTGATAGCTTCATTCTGTGAAAAAAGTCTGAAAAACTAATACCAGCCTCATATTGATTTGATTTAGGTAACAGTGATGCACAGTAGAGATGACACCATGCAGTCGTGCTCCTTCTGTTCACTTTATTAGATCTTCCAGCTCATTGTCTTTCCCCTCTGATTTGTTTGATTTACCTACAGTAGTGACTCAACACCTCAGGGTTTACTGGAAACAGGAAACAGTATGCTTCTTCGTGATTTAGAATTTGTTGGGAGACATGGAAGTTAAATGTTTAACAGATGTATTTTAGACATTGTTATTCACCTGACAAAAACTGAAATGGGTATTGAAGGCCCGAAAGGGAAGAAGTTGGGGGGAAATGATGATCTTTTTCTAAATGTGATATAAGTAATTATATCTTGTGCATTTCTGTAAAAGAACAGTTAAATTAAAATAAAAAAGGTTTTCTAACTTTATTCCGTTTTCCTTTTATCAAACAGGAATAAAATGTTTCTCCAGGTGAAAAGTGTTTATCCAGTTTTATTTTTGTTCAAACAAAAATCTTAATTCTTTTTTTAATCTTTGAAAACAAGTGAGAGAGAGAAAAAAAATAAAGTATAATTCCTTTGTTTATAATGTGTTGTTCGTGCAATACTAATTTTGACCACTAGAGGCTGAAGTGCACCATTACCCCCTGTTGTAGGACAAAAACGACAAAGACTCTAATGCACTCTAATTACGGTACAAGGTACATAATTTATATCTTGTTTTAGTTTGTGATGTCATTTTTGTCTTTCATTTAATTAAAATACATTTAAAACCCAAAGACCCTGAAGGGAGCTTTTAGGATGGTTAATATTATAATGCCTTATTTTACTTTGTTCTCAAATTACAGACCCAGGAGTCTTACCTTTTTTATTTCCGAGCACTTTTTGTGTGGTTTGGATGGTAAACATTTATTGGAATCCTATTTAATTTGTACTTCACAACAGGATTATAGGCATTCCATTTTCTAATGGGATATAATTGAGCTGTCATATTTAGTCCCTAGAGCCTGGTGGATGGACTGAGTGTTTTTGTTCCAAATGTTTAATGAATACAAACCCGGTACTTACGTCTCAAATGTATTGCTGCTTGTCCACATAATTATGGAATGATTTTGGTGCTGTTTAATGACAAGAAAGGGGGAGCTGCATTTAACCATAGAAAAGATGAATGGGAAAAGCTTTTGGTCCTAAAGGGCAGATTTAACTTCTGTAGTTTGACAGAAAGATTTTGGTGGTTGCTATTCAGACACATCCCTGAAATAATAAAGGTCAGCAGAGCATAAAAAGAAAAAAAATATCAAAGGAGACCAGTGGATTTATTCGTCAAGATGTTAGTTTTACTGTGGCAAAACATAATGAAAACTTGAATGTTAAAAAGCTGTAAAGATAAGTGTGAAATAGAGGATGAATTGCTCTAAGCATACTTTGGGGTAACAGCTCAGCATGTTTCACAAGAATTTTTACCATGATATAAAAAGGACAACTTGGTGATGAAGCAGCAATGTGACAAATACAACAGCTCAGAGTATTGTACCAGTGCATAAAAACCAAAAAAAACACAATGGACATGATTTTGAATTTTACAAGTTTTCACCATTTCTTGACCATTTCTTCCAGTTTTGACAATTAAAATTCTTCATCTGCATTTTTTCAACAAAAAGTTTTCTCAGCGTTCACACATCAGCTTACCGTCAGCATAGCATAGACAAAATAAATAACAATAAAATTCAGCCATTATACTCAGCTGTTGCCTTGAGTTTGAAATAAAGTCCATGTTGTAAAAATAAGATTTACACAAGACAGAAACAATAAATCATCACAGTTCATTTATAATTTTAGGCTTACAATTGCAAGGCAGTTTAAGTTATTCATGTAACAGCTGTCCCAGTCTCAGTTGGGAACTTGCTCTCTATGTCCCAATGTCACGAATGAATTCTGAGAATATTTTTGAAGACTCGTTTGAAGTTCCCATTGCAGAGCGGGTATATAAAAGGGTTGAGAGTGGAGTTCATATAACCTAGCCATATTGTAAACATGTGAAGGTCATGGTGCACACACTCTTTGCAGAATGCCATGACCATGAAAGCTATGAAGTACGGTATCCAACACAGCAAGAAAGCAGCAATTATGAAACCAAGCTGCTTGGCTGCCTTATGCTCCTTATGGATCCTCAGGCTTTGGATTCGCTGACGTGATTGATAAATGAACCTTTGCCATGTCTGTCTTAGTGTCACTGCATTATTTGTGTCCTGTTCTTCATCTTTGACCCCTCCCTCAGTCCATGGCAGTGTTTGGCTGGAGTCAAAGTTGTTGTGGAGTGTAGATGTTAATCTGTGCACGTCTGAAACCTGGCTGACGTCACAGACACCACTCACTGAGTTTGGTATTGTGACATGACATTCGTTTAAAGAGGCTTGAAGTTTGTTCTCATTATTTCCCTCTGAGCAGTTTACTTCCTGTTGTGCCAAAGGTCTATTTGGAGTAATCTCATCATCTGGTTGCTTCTCCTCAGGAGACAGCGTGCACCTTTTTGCCACTCTGAGTCGTTTCGACGTCATGGCAAGCAATGACGTCTGCTGGCACTTTACACCAATTTTTCTGTGAGATCTGGACAAAGCAGTTTTCGTTTTCTCTGAATCCTCCAGGGAATACACCTGATCAAGAGTGTTCTGGTCCAACAAGCGTTGTCTCTTAGAGAGTTTCATTGAAACCTCACATTCCCGCTTTGGCGATATTGAGACATTTTTCACTGGCGACAGAACATTTTGTCCATTTTCATTTTCCCCAAATGAATCGATGGGATGAATGATTCTTTCCCTGTCCCTCAGATGTTGCCTTACTGCCAAGTAGATGTTTGTGTAAAACCACACCATCAAAATTGAAGGAACATAGAAGTTGAAGACGGCAGTAATAACCTTAAACCACGTGACGAAGCGGAAATCTGTGTCACACTTGTTCTCCTCCTCTGGTTTGAGTTCCACATGACTGAAAGACCTCCATCCTAAAATTGGAATAATCCACATCATTGACAACAGCCAGGCTCCAGAAATCATAGCACTGGCTTTTCCCCGTGTCCGATATTTGAGGTACTTAAGCGGCTGTCTGACAGAGCGGTACCGGTCCAAACACAAGATAAATAAACTGAAAATGGAGGCGGTGCTAGCCACATAGTCCATAATAAGCCAAAACTGACAGACAGCCCGGCCCAGCTTCCATTCATCTTCCAACAAGTACATCAAGTTGAGAGGCATAACTGTGGCCCCAACGATAAGATCCGCCACAGACAGGCTGACGATGTAGAGGTTTCCTACAGTATGGAGAGTTTTCTCTTTCTTTACTGCATAGAGAACAAGCAGGTTCATGACAATTGTGAGGAGGGAAAGAAGCCCCAGAGAGACCCCTAGCAGTACGTTCTGGAAGCTGTAATGGAAGCTCAGAGTCTGGTTGCTCCTCACCAAGTCACCATCCAACAGGCCGCTCCAGCTTCCATTGCTGTCATTGACATAGCTGTTAGTCTTTAGTTGTAGAGGGTCTGTTGAAGGTGAAAGACCAGATTCCATCATGGTAGGTGAAATGGTCACCTCTTGATACAGTCACATCTTGGAAAATTACAGGCCAAAGTGTCTTTCGCTATTGGACAGAAGTTAAGTTTGAAGGTCCAGTGGACCTCAATCAAATCAATAATCCTCTAAATACTGGAAAAAAGGGATGTTCCGAGTTGTCTTTTGAATCCATGTGTTTTAAGAACCCCAAGTAGTCATACCTGAAAAACATAAAGGAAATCGTTAATATTGGTTTACAAGTTATCATATCTTTGTTGTGACTTGCATTTGTAGCTTGTTGATTTGGACTTATGCTACACTATGTACAGTTCTGTGGTTCAGTCCAGACATTTCTAGCGTTGGAGTCAGGCCATCTCTGAAGGTTGTTTCTTTGAGGGGGCAACAAGATTAAAAGGCTGGGAAGAAGAACTTATTTGAAATACTATATTCTCAAAATGTATGATTTTTTTGTAAAGTCTTTGTCTAAGAGGTTAGTAGTTGAGCAGAAGTAAGAAGTATCCATATAATTGAAACATAAAGTAAAACATTCTTGTAGTTTAAACTTGTGGAAAGGTAAGGCTCCAGCAGCAGCCAGTTAGCCACCACCAGGCCAGGCCCAGGCCCCAGCAGCAGCCAGTCAGCCACTACCAGGTCAGGCCCAGGCCCCAGCAGCAGCCAGCCAGCCACCCAGCCACCACCAGGCCAGGCCCAGGCTCAGCAGCAGCCAGTCAGCCACCACCAGGCCAGGCCCAGGGATGCCTCCAAAAAAGCAAGCAGATGAAGATAGTATTTCACTCATGGTGGTTCATGAACTCTTGGAACAACAAAAGACATTCTACAAAGATTTGATTTGTCTACAAGAAAATCGCTTCAAAGACTTTGTCTGAATGATTCTAGACTCGTCAAACAAGCGACTGGATGAATTGACAAGGGAAGTACAGGACTTAAAGACCAGCCTTCAGTTTACACAGAATGAGCTGGATGGGCTAAAACTATCAGAAGCCCGAACATCTGAACATGTCCATTCCTTCAAGGCTGACCTTACTTCACTGCAAGACTCTAGTCGCAATATATCTGCCAAAATTGATTATACTGAGAATTACTCGAGACGAAACAACATCATCATAGATGGAATTGATGAATCTCTAAATGAAAAATGGACGGAGACAGAAGAAAAAATTAGGAGTCTTCTTTCAGAGAAGATGAAATTAGTTCACCGTCAGATTGAAATTGAACATGCTCATCGTTCAGGTAAACCTGCTCCAATGGACAACAAACCCCGTCCAAAAGTGAAGCTTCTAAGGCACAAGGACAAACTCTCCATTCTGGCTAAAGCAAAAACCCTGAAGGGGTCGAATGTCTATATAAATGGGGACTTCTCTGAAACAGTTCGGCAGAAGCGGAGCGAACTTTTGCCAGAGATGAAAGCTGCACGAGAGAGAGGTGATATAGCTTACCTACGATATGACAAGCTCATCGTGCACCCACCTTCACATAAGCCAAGAAGAAATGAGGTAATGACATAAGGAATCCATGTTGCTGTACTATGTTTACTCCTTTCATAATATGACTAAACAAGATCAGTGTTCGCAGTGTCAAAAAAGTATGATTCTGAGCATCTTCTGCACACTTTGTAAAAATGGGTCTCATATTAGATGTACAACGGTATCTAAAAAGCCATCTGGCATATGGGCATCTTGGATTTGTAAAGAATGTGTAAGTCTATTTCCTTTCTCTATACTTGATGATGATGAATTTGCCTCCTACCTAATGGACAGTCATGACTCAAAACACTTAGACATAGACAATGTGCTGTTTAACCCATTTGAATTAAATCATGAAAAAGAAAATTTTCATGATTCAAATTTTGATCCTGATATTAATTTCTTCTCAACAAACTCTAATCCAGGTCCTTGTCACTACTATAGAGAAAGCCAGTTTAATGCCTATATCAAGTCACTTTCCACAAAATCAAATATTTTTCCACTATTGCATTTCATTACCTGCAGCCTTCCAAAAAACTATGACCAGCTTTTGCATTATCTATCACTCTTAGAACATGACTTTTCAGTAGTTGCTTTAACAGAAACGTGGCTTACTGAAGAAACTAAGGATTTACATGAACTGTCTATGTATAACTCTATTCATTTTGTTAGGGAACATAAAATCGGAGGTGGTGTTTCAGTTTATGTCCATAAAAAACACAGTTTTAAGAATAGATCTGATCTTTCCCCCAAATCTGATCAAATTGATACAGAATCAGTGTTTATTGAAATCTCCTGTTACGATTCTGGGAAAAATGTGATTGTAGGCTGTATTTACAGACCACCAGACACAGACATAAATAGTTTTAATAATAGCCTGAACACTACTCTGGAACTAATAAATAAGGCGGGGAAAACCTGCTACATCCTTGGGGACTTTAATATCAACCTTTTTAATGGGGAAACTCACTGTCCGACTGAAGATTTCCTGAATAATGTATATGCAAATTATTTTTATCCAACCATTAGTAAACCAACCAGGGTAACAAATAAAACGGCAACTTTGATTGATAATATACTGACAAATTCTATGCAGAATATGTCAGTTCCAGGAATATTATATTCACATATTTCAGATCATTTTCCAGTCTTCCAACTTACAATGATGGATGGAGCTAAGACCAAAAATGAAGTTGTCACAGGAACTTGTAGGAAATTCAATGCGAGTAACATACGCAAATTTCAAGATATGTTGGAAAAGGTATCTTTTGAAAATGTTTTTAAGGAGAGTGATGCTAATTTGGCTTACAATATATTCATGAACTCATTTAATTCAGTATTCTATAAAAGTTTTCCTTTAGTAACTTGCTCGAAAAGGTTGGATAAAGATAATAATTATAATGCTTGGTTTACTGCAGGCTTGAAAAAATAATCAAAAATCAAAACAAAACTCTATAAACAATATATTTTATGTCCTACACCCCTAAATCAAGCAAATTATAAATTGTATAAGAATAAATATAATCATCTTCTTAGAATAGCCAAAAAAAGCTTTTTCAGTCAGCAGTTCAAGAATTCCGCAAGGAACATCAAAGCTACATGGAAAATTATAAATCAGCTACTCCAAAAGAAAAAACCATCAACAATTTTCCCGCTTAGTTTTTCCGATGGGAAAACATCCATCACAAGTCGTTTCGATGTTGCTTGCAAATTCAATGAGTTTTTTGTGAATGTGGGAACTTCCATCTCTAAGCAGTTTGGCAACACAAATGAAAGTCCAACCGATTATATCAGAGGTAGCTTTCCATCATTCTGCTCGTTTGAGCCGCTTAACTGTAATGAGATAAATGACACTATTATAGAGCTAAAACAATCTGCCCCGGGTCATGACGGCATTAGTGCAACCCTTGTTAAAGAGGTAAAAAGATCAATATTGAAACCGCTCTTGCATGTTTTTACGATGTCCATGGAAACTGGTACTGTTCCTTCTGATCTTAAACTGGCAAAGGTTATTCCACATTTTAAATCGGGTGATCCAGGACATTTTACAAATTACCGTCCCATCTCAGTTCTTCCATGTTTTTCCAAAATCTTAGAAAAACTAGTATATAAACGCATCCTCAAACATTTGAACATGCATTGTATACTGTATGAACACCAGTATGGATTCCGAAAAAATCACTCTGCCTATATGGCCCTCTTACAACTAGTGGACAAGATTTATTCTGCATTAGAAAAGAAAGAGTTTTCATGTGGTATTTTTCTGGATCTCTCTAAAGCATTCGATGCTGTAAATCATGAAATTTTACTAGCTAAACTATATAGATATGGATTTAATGGAAATGTCCTGAAGTGGCTCAGTAATTATGTATATAACAGACAGCAGTATGTCAACATAAATGGTGTAGAGTCTGAGAGAACTATGATGCAGTGTGGGGTCCCACAAGGGTCCATTTTAGGACCGTTACTGTTTCTCATATACATTAATGATCTTGCAACAGTATCAAACACAATATGCCCATTATTATTTGCAGATGATACTAATTTACTTGTCTCCAATAAAAACTTGTCAGAACTCATAAATGAAGTAAATAATGGCCTTTTTGCATATTCAAAATGGTTTAAAACAAATAAGTTGGCATTAAATGTGAAAAAATCTAACTTCATGATATTTGCTGGAAAAATGAAATATAACTCTGAAATGGTGAAATTGTATATAAATGATGAAGAAATGACTAAAGTAACATCAACAAGATTCTTAGGGATCTTAATTGATGAGAAACTTACATGGAAAGATCACATCATCTCTGTCTGTAGTAAGGTTACAAAATCTCTAGGGATTATTAGAAAAATGTGTGTTTTTTTACACTCTTCTTGTATCTCAATATTATATTACAGCCTAATATATCCGTATCTTACTTATTGCAATATTGTATGGGCCAGTACTTTCCAAACATATCTTCATAAAATTCTATTACTCCAGAAACATTTTGTCATAATGGCAACTTTTTCCAAGTCCTGTGATGCAACCTCCCCTCTTTTTCTGAAGTGTAACATATTGACAATCTTTGATATCAATACTCTTCAAATAAGTAGTTGTATCTTTAAAGTTAAATACATGAGTGCAAACTTGCCAGAAAGCTTTAAAGCATTTTTCATTTTTAATTCTCAAGTGAACTATTACTCAACTAGACAAACCAATAACCTATACCTACCAATGTGTCTCGAGGACAGTACTCAATAAGATACCGTGGAGTCAAATTATGGAACACGCATATTTATTTACTTAATGATTCTTTGTCTTTTTCTAGATACAAATTGAGACTCAGAAATGCGTTGATGTCAGAAAGATTTGTAGTAAATAGTGAATTGTCCTGATTTTGTTATATTGTCTACATATTGTATGTCCTGCTTTGCTCTATTTTTATGTTTTCAATGTTTGTATGTAATTTTCAATTGGGTAAATTGTATTTGCGATAGTAAATATTCTTACTTTGTTATTTTTTAACTGTATTTTATTTTAACTTTGTTTAATCTCTTAAGGTGAGGTTTTGAGATAAGCCCTCATGGGTTTCTACCTCACCTGCACATGTGTTTTATTTTTTATTTATTTTTTTCTCTTTGATTCTTCCTTCAAAAAATGTGCAAATAAACTAAACTAAACTAAACTAAGTTCAACTCAAAGGTGTTCCTTCAAATGGGTTAAACTTCTTTGACGAGACTTTCTTTGACGAGACTATATTTGACGGAAACTATTACTTAAAGAAAAATATTTTCATAAGTCTGAAAACATGTCTGGAGGAGATCTTTGAGAAAGCACACTAAAGAGAAATAATCTTTTGAAATAAGGGAAAGGAGTCAGACCCAAGTGCCTGTGGAAAGACCTTTAAAAACAGCTCAACACTTCATGTAATCATTCACTCCTTTGGTATGAATAAACAGTATATATTGGCTAAAATCCCTCTTGCTCTTTCACTGTCCAGCTGGCTTTTTTTAACACTCACATAAGGAGAGTGTGGCTAATTCTCATCAATGACAGCGCAACAGACAAGCTGAGAGATTGGAGGAAAGGAGACACATTTACAGTGTTAGCTGCTG
Source organism: Labrus bergylta (assembly GCF_963930695.1). Lineage (NCBI taxonomy): Eukaryota > Metazoa > Chordata > Actinopteri > Labriformes > Labridae > Labrus > Labrus bergylta. The sequence continues at coordinate 9,828,215 of NC_089199.1, read as the reverse complement.
CGGTTGTTTGGTCGAAGTCTAGGTCTAAGAATCTGCAACATCTACACTGCACAATGTGTGATGGAAAGCTGCAAAGCACAGCAAGACAGCCCGTATTAAAACATATCAACATGCTACTGGTGGAAAACATTTATCCAGACTGTTTGTGGTATGGATTTTTAAGAGCATAGACTGAAATAAACCTGTTGCCATGGAGGCAGGTGGGCGTTTCGAGACATAGCTATGGACTTGTCTTTCTGTGATTAATGAATTACGTAATTTGACCTTTTGAGGACCCTCACACTCAAATGTATGTATAAAACATTATGTAGATATGTGTTTTCCTCTGACAGAAAATGACCACATATCAAATGTATACAGAATAATCCCTTACAAAAATAACTTGGAGATGCTGTGTTAGCGTGATTAAAAAACTATGTAAATTTGATTCAGGCTTTGGTCAAACCTACTAAATGCATTGGAAAAAAAAAAAACTTTTTGAAAAAAAAGAAAAGAAAAAATCTTTTTATAAGACAGGATAAGAAAAACCTGAATTGATTCGACTAAAGAATCTTTTGTTAGAAGCAGCAGAGAAATAACAAAGCAACACCCCGGAACAATGCATGCACAGATAAACACACAGTTGCAAAAACTGCATATAGTGCACAATAAGGTTGGTTTTGCACACTGTCAGTATAATTTAACGTCTGTATTTAAGCTTTTTTTATGGTTGCACCTAAGTGATAGGAATGATTTTCGTTTTCGTTTTGGGCGTTATACTTTGCTCAGCTGGGAGCTGGCTTGGTTGAAGTGACTGCAGCAGGAAGAAAGAATTTGCAAATCGATCCTTCACACGCTGCATAAAGTAGCCTGTCATTTAAGTATAACTGCCCTTTAGTGACATGTGATGTGTGATATGTGATGTCTAAATCACCATGATACAACTTTGAGAGAGGCAGGAGGACATGTATATTTGTCTGCTTACTCACCGATGACACACAGGGGAAGAAGGAAAAAACACCAGCCTGACTTTTATTTTGTAGTAAGGGGGAGACAAAAAACAGCAGAAGTGTGGGCTTAAAGGTTTGAAGCAGAGCATCCACAGAAAGATGAGAAATTCTAATTGTTAGCATGGTTTTGATATCCAAAAGACTGCAATGCTGGAAGAATAATGTCCCCCCCCCCCTAATTGGCCCACATGTTTGCATCAATACCCATCTTAAATACCCATTTAAGAATCAAATAAATTATGAGCAGTCATAACATATCAACTAAGACAGAGGGTATTTGAATCAGCTAATAAACTTATGTGCTATTAAGGCTGTATGGCGAATGAGAATCCCTACAAATTCATAAAATGGGGGGGGAGGGGGGGGGGGTGTTGGCAGGAGCAAATTCCATTAAATATTACAACAAAAACATCATAATGGCAACAACGTTGTTTTATACCTTCTGTTAAACCAATTCAAATGCACTTAAGACAGTAATTCAATATTGGCTACTGTATATGTTGTCCATGTTTTTTTTTCAGTTCCACATCAGAAACTTTAAGTGATGCAACCTAATTAATAGACCATTATTAGCCGGAATCACGCAAATGTGATCGAATATCAATCAATTTATAGAGTACTTAACATTCCGTATAACTGATGATTTAGTGTTAAACGATTAAAGTCAGAGTGAAATGTTCATCTGTAAATGCAACAGGATACACACTGACCCCATACACGCGCAAAATCATCATAATCAATCCACTTTAAGTATTTTAATGGAATCTAATATTACAAAGCATGCTCGTGTTTTTATGGGCTTCCTTACAATTTGTCTGCCTAGTCTTTGAATCTTAAATGATTGCAACATTTTCCAGATTTGTTTATGGCCTCTGTGTTTATAGAACTCCCTCCAAACCACAAATATTTAGGAATCCGAATTTGCAAAGAAAAACAAGATAAAGGTGGATGAATAGCTCTGATATTTGAGCAGCACCCTTCTTATCGCACCAGAAAAGGGCAGGAAATTCAACCAACGCTAATTGTTGAATGCGATTACATGTAATGACCGCTGCCTCTCTGATTTCATTACAAAATTCAAGGGACATAATAATCGTGCCTTCTTTTGCCCTGTTGAGAGCTAATATAGCCTATTTGTCAGTGTGAATAATGGCTTGTATGTTAAATGCTTCAAGTCCAGTGTGCAGAGAACCACCTGTTGAACCGCTACAGGATCACGCGTGCAAACTTTCAATAACTTATCAGTTGAAAAAAACAAACATGTATATGGTTCTCTATGCGTCTGTGCAGTGATAGAAAGCAGTAACAAACTCACCAGTGATCTACATGGATTTCCTGGAAAGTCCGGTGAATCCCAGCCTGTAAACCAGCTCAAAAATCCGAAAACGAATGAATGACTTAGGTCGGAATTGCAAATATAAACTCTTCCTCCCTCTTGTGCTCTCTCTCTCTTTCGCTATCTCTCTCTCTCTCTCTCTCTCTCTCTCTCTCTCTCGCTCAACCTCCCCGACTCTCTCCCTTTCTGTATGAGCAGACTTTGGAGTCCACATGCAATGCGCTCATCAAGTGAAGCCATAAAACTGACCTCCTTACTGGAAATACTTTTCACCTATTGGAGATGGCGCATACTGATTCGCAACTATGATTCAGAGTGTGATTCACGATAAAGCAGCACGCAAAATGTAACCTCCTTCATATCATGAACCCAGTGCACTTGTAGTGCAATATCAAAAAATAAGATTTTGCGCAATAAAATAAATCTTAAAGAAAGAGGGGGGAGGGTAGGAGTTAGATGGGGGTAAACTGGGGACAGCAGTAATAAGGGACCATGGTAACACCTGAAACCGACCAATCATAACACACAATTTATTATGATCAAACTCATACAGTGTGTCAAGCACTGGCAGGGGTCTTCCTGCTGTTTATTTTTCTGAAGGAAAGTCTGTTGTCCTGGACTCCAGCTGTCAGCACTGCAGAGTGTCAACAGGTTCACTCAGCAAGCCCGATATTAAAGCCTAAAGTTAGTTTAGTATCTGTGCTTCCATCAGTCTTTGAATCATACATCAGTTGATTTCTCACCTGAAGAGCCATCCTCTTCAGTGTTACCGCTTACCAGCTGTCTAAGGGCAGCATGTCCACCTACGCCAATGTGTGTCTGACTGGTTTACCTTGGTTCTATGCCACCGCAGTCTGTTGAGTTTAAGTGATTTCTCCGCTTTGAAAAACATCATGTCCATCGTTGGGTGAGTCATATGCATTTCCTCTGGGAGGAGTCCAAGGAAATAGCGCGAAATATCAGGTCTAAGAAAAAAAAAATCAGCATTTCTTATTTTGAAGTAGCAGTGTAAAACTAGTACAGGGAAAATGTAAGCTTGGATCAAGTAGGGTTGTAAATGGCCCTTCAACAGGAAGTTTATGGCTCTATAGTTTCACACCACTTTTATTACATCTGTTTGAATACATCAATATCTCAAATGTCCTACTTGTCTCAACAGGGTCTGCCTTCAATCGCTTATCAACTAAAATAAACTACCTCATAATGGACGCTGAAAAGTGATGCTGTGCTCTAAACTGCAGCGACCAAAATGTAGAGATCAAGAAGTGTAAAGTCACATGGTGATCCTCAAGCAAAACAAACATTACTTATCTTTAAAAAATAAACTATGTCAAGAGTTAGCTATTACTTTCATAGTCAACATGGTGCTGATATGATGACAAAGCAGGTTTATGACCAAAGGCCCTATAAAAGATGATTTGTTTGAACTGATATGACTTTGGCTTTCACATTCAGAAGAACAACTGCATTCTCAGTGCCCTGTGTTCAAATAGTTTACTGCCTGAGAGCAAGAAGCTCAGTCAAAATTAGAAGTTCGTTCCCCTGCTACCATTGAATGTGGCGTCCCCCAATTCTGAATTTTTTTGGCCTTTTTATTCTCATAAATGTAACTATCAACTGCTAAGCCTGTTGGAAACAATGTTTTTTCTATCAGTTTCACCTGACTCTGCCTGCTCACTCTTTTACTTTCTTAACATCATCACATATTGAATAGTAAGGAATCGCTCTCAACTGAATGTAAATAAAAAACGTGTTTCATGTCCAGCTCTCTTTTCTCTGTCAAAGGCATTAACAATGTGAAATACATTTTAAAAATGTTAAAAATGTACGTTGAAACGGGCCTTGTCTTCAAATTTGTACATCTGATCCGGTTCCAGTCACTAGCTGCAGATGATACGAGCGGATGAGTTAACAAATTATAGAACACAAACTGCTTGTCTGACTGCTTTATTCTAGTCGCTATATATTTTATTAAAATGTTCATATTCTGTGATTTGCTTAATCTTTTCAATGTCTCATTTATCAACTGGCAAAGGGACATCAGATTTGGGGCACTACAGTGATGTTTATTTTTCTTTTTTTTTAAAAAGCTTCTTAAATAAATTTTAATTGATGTTATGATCAATTTCACACCCACACAGTTGTTTCAGTTCCTTCTGTCTGAGTGCTCTGTCCTTGGGGATATATGGACATGTACAGACTTTGCTTCATTGATATCTGAGGTCTCTCACTCCTGTTTGTGTGGTCGCTCCGGCTAAAGAGAGACAAATTATCTTTTCTGCATAGAACCAACTTCAACCTGAGAAGTGGTTAACACCTTCAAAGTCTTTAAATGTGCTGAGCTCTGAAAGCAACACGTCAGCAGCACAACAGTGAAAGCTGTTCTCAAGCTCTTGGTCAGTGTGAATAAAATATGTGTGAAGTGTCAGCCGGTGAAGGCAGCATTGATTCAGTAGATATTGTATGACTGATAGGGCTGTCACTTTTTATTCAAAATTCAAACAATCATTCAAACCTGGGGGTTCAAAATATAGGCCTATCAGTCTATCAGCACATCAGGCTTAAGTAGCTTGCAGTTTGATCAAGCAGAGGGAGCTCTCAGTGTAACTTGACCATTACATGCACTCTTGGCCTCAGGAAATAAAGACATTTTGTTCGCAAAAGCAACAGTTGCGAGATTCAGGAGATGCACTTACATGAGGGAGACTCCTCTCTCTGCAGACAGCAAGCCACTGCTTTGGTGAAGAGACAAAGGCAGTGCGAGATACCTGCAACTCTCCAAGATGGCTCACAAATATTTATTTACCATGCAGGAACCTCAGTGCACTCTGTACAGGTGTTTTTTTTGTCAACAGGTAATATTGTAAATAAAAAGAGAGCTGCACACGATCCCAATCAAGTTGATAGACTTGTATTATAATATTAAGATTAAGATTAAGATTAAGATTAATCTTAAAAGAGTAGATCTTAAAAAGATTAATTAACATAAAAAAATATGTCTGTCCTTTCGGATTCTTAATGTTTTTCATCAGTCTTCTATGATGGCCAAAAGGGGCAACCGCACTGCAATGGTTTAAACAATTTCCTTCAGGGAAAAAACAGGCTGGAAATTCAGCTACAAAGCAAATTCAAAACCCAATGCAAACTCTTGCCCTGTTCCCCTGCAGGCCCTAAAACACTTCTGGATGTGTGTTTACACAACTAAAGATTTAAATGTCCCCTTCGCTACCTTCTGACTGCATCAGAACTAAATGTTGGTTAAGCTTATTTTAAACATATTGTTGTAGGCCAACAGTGACAGATAAATGTTGTGTCTAAACTGTTAGGCAGGAAACTGCCAGCAGGGGCAGTAGCTCCGGTTCCCCTGTACGGTTGTACTGCCCCGATGTAAACTTGAACAGTGAGCCGATGATATATCGTATCCCTACAGCAGACCGTAACTATGCTTAACCACATTCAGCTAGGCATGTGGACATTAATCTGCATGAGAGCTGAAGGCTGGTGGATCTAGCACTGCTACATGTGACATAGTTTCACACTTTTCATCAGTATTTCAAATAGTTGTCAATTTTTTCATTAAAGAATTTAATAGACTGTTTCAAATAGCAATCAAACAGCAACAATCTTACGCCAGTGTTTGGCTGTGTGAAAAAAAAAGTGCTCAGTTTTGACTGTTTTCCATGTGTTTCTTGACAGGGAAATTAGTTGCTACTAGTAGCATCTGTATATGTAGCACTTTTTCTTTTTCACATGTTTTCTGAGATTATGTGCACCGTTTATGTGTTGTAGCACATTAATCAATGCATGTGTTTCAGGTGTTTGTCGCATTGGCCATTTATTTGAAAGGCATTTCTGTCATTGCATTTGTTTGGGACTCTGCGTTGATTAAATCATATCTGAATTTGCAGCCTGTTTCTCCTAATTGATATCATTTGCGCTGTTGAAGTTATTACCCTTGTTGGCCACCGTACATTTGCATTACACGACACCAAACTAAAATCATTAAGCACGTGTCACTACCATTCCTTTCTCTATCACACAAGAAAAGCTCAGGCTGATGAGGGGACCGAGAGACACAAAGGAGAAGGATAAGTCCTAGAGAAATAGTAACCTAAATTAACAAAGGCTTCCAGACATTGAACTCTTAGACTGAATTGGGGATATGCTTTTTCATCAAATACCATCCAGGTTGTAGACAAGTGTAGCTGCTGTGGCCAAAGACTAGGCAGGCTGCTTCAATGTGTATTAATTAAAAAAAGGAACCCAGCTGTGTTTACAAAACAGCTGGAGGTTATTCTACTCTGCATGAAGATCAAATGATATAGCTCCTTTGACTGCCAGTACAAAATCAGGGCATCTATAAGATGAATTAGCCATCATAGATTTTGCACAAATTGATCAATATTTCTTACAATGCATACAAAATGTGATTAAATAGTGGTCCACATAATCTAAACTGACTTGCTGTGATATGAATGTACATGAGTGAAACGGTTCTATAATGACTGCTCCACAGCTGCGTATGAGTAATATCATTTCCTCTGCGTGTGTGTGTGTGCACCTGTTTGTGTTCTAGCGTGCACAGTGAACGTGATAATGTGTGTATTGTAGTTTGTGTGTGAATGAGTTTCTGAGGTCTGCCTAATTTCATTAAAGTCAATCTGTGCTATGGGAGCTCATAATGGCCCATTATTACAGACTCTAAAGAAAGAAACAGGCTTGTTGCTGTACATTGTTGTGTGGGGGGATGCTATCTATCAAACCAGATGGTTATAATGGAAGTCAATCAGTGGTCACCGACATCACTTTTGTGATCAATACAGCTAATAGTGTTAAATTATTTTCACTAGCTTAACATCTTTGTCCTCTTAGGCCATAGTTTCAGTATAAGACCTTCAACCTTAAAATGTGAGTACCGACAGTGCTTTATGTTCAGGTCTTTCCCAACAGATAGAAAGGAATATGCATTTATTTTTTTTATTTTGTGATTTCTCACCACATACTCAATAAGATTTGCAGCCACATCTGTTTTGTAGGCCAACAGGGACATCTGCTGGTTGGGTCTGTAACTGCTGTTTGTATATATGGATGTGGCAATATGTGGGGCATTAAAAAGCTCACAAACAATCAAAGCCATCTGAATGACTGGTAATCAGTGTAACCTTCAGTAAATCCCTCGCAAACTCAAGACCATCACACTCCCATGTTGATCAGTGTCACTGAAAATGATAACAAGAGAAGGCTAATCTGAAGCTAATCTCCCTTCATGTGGGATTTACTCTCCGGTATTGACTTTGTACCTTTTGTTTAGCCTCTAAAACAAACCTCTCAAATGTCACAGAAAAATAGGAATTGAAAGGTGAAGCATAAAAACAGCACTGAAGGCGACTCCTGGCTGCCAATCATTGCATTGAGACAGTGGTATGTCCCCTTTACTTAAAAATATTTAATACAGGAAGTGGAGTTGCCCTTCAATTCTGCCATCCTTATTACTTTTTCATCCCCTCTATTCTTGTCCCTGACGCCTCCCCATGTGTTGTTGCCTTCAGCACTCTCTTCTCTAATTTCTCCTGCCAATGACGCTTCCTCTCCACTTTCTCTGTTAGCTGCTCTTTCCTCTACAAATCTGTCCAATTGTGTTTCATGACTTCCCATTTTTGGTAAAAAAAAAATGCAAGTTTAGCAATGTCACAAGGGTTTCAGTTAGTGTCATCAAGCTTAAACACTGACACAGAAGAAAATAACATTAATGGAAAATGAATTCAGATCCTGAAGACCATACAAAAATATTCCTTTACAGCTGAGCGTCCTAATGGTACTAAAGTAAAAAGTATGCTAAGAAAATGTGCTGTGACTGTTACATTGTTACTGTACTACTGATTGATTACTAACTTACGTATTTAATGTGTTTATAAGTTATATACAAGTTTTATATTAATCAACTAATTGATACGCTTGTATAAACATCCGAAAATATTCAAATGCCCACCTCAAAATTGACTAAAACCCAAAGTGACACCTTCACATCTATAGTAAAAAAAAAATGTCCAAAGCTCCCAAATGTTTCAGTTTACTGTTCTGTTATTGATTCAATTCTAATGCTTTAAAAGCTGATCAATTGTCTAATAGCTTGACCAATCTTCCACTATGCTGTGTGTGGGGCATGATTTCATGTTAAACATATGGAATTTACAGAGCCAGTATCCAATATATACAGCTGTAAACATTTAGTATTTAAAATGTAATATTTCCCCGTAAACTGTGATGCAAGAATAATAGAATAAAAAATATATACATTAACCCCTGAGTGCTTAGAGTATGCATTTAGGGAAAGTATTTGAATAAATTTGTCAGTAACACTGCACCACTGGAGGGGATAAGTCAGTGGGGAGTTTGCCTTCCAGCTAGAGGAATTTAAAAAAAGCATCTCTCTTTCTGAAGTGTCCTTGAGCAAGCCACTTAATCCTCAGCAGCTCCAGTGATTTGGATTTGTAAAATTGTCTGTGTGGCAGTGGAGGATGAACCAAATCTCTCCAAAAAAGGAACCTCGCTTACATGTCATTTCAGCCCTTAGTCATGTTATTTTGACGACACATATATCTTCTGCATTAAACCACTTTGGGATATAAAAGCAATGTGGGTTTCTTAAAAAGCAGGAACTATATACTGTTTCATCATTTAATTACTATTTCTTTTGCTGCAGGATGAATGCAGCACTTACCAAAATTAGTACAAAAATAATTACAAAAATAATCTCTGACACATTGTGGCCAAGCAATTTGAATTGGGTCATTCAATCTGCCTTCCAAATCACTTGTTTCCAACATTTTGTCATTATTGTCAGCATTTTCTTAAGCAATGCTGTATCTGAAAAATGGTTTGCAGGCTGTGTATCTGAGCCCTCTGCAGCCATAGTCTATTTCCCTGTCTTTGAAGCTAGGCGGCTGGTGTTAAATAGAATGACAGAGGCCCACTTCATACGCCCTCTACATCATCTTCACTTTCCTTTTTATAAACCTCTCATCAGCCTTCCCCTCTCTTTCCCTCTCACTCACTCCATCTCTCTCTCTCTCTCAAATCCCTCTTCCCTCCCCTCTTACACTTAATTTTCTCCAATTTACTCCGCTTCCCCCATCTCCTCTCCTCTCTCTTGCGTTGCTTCCTCCATCCCTCAGTCTCTTGGGCGTTTTGCAGTCACACAGTCAGGCATGTGAGGTGACTTATGTAATCTGCCCTCCTCATAGTCACTCGTTTCTCAGTATGTCTTTGTCTCTAAAGTGGTGCTATTGGACTTTGAGGCTGCAGAAGGCAAAATCCCCTCTTGTCTTTTTACAGAGCAATCACATTGGAAGCCCTGTTTATAGTAATCAGCGTGTGCTGAGCATGTGCCTACTTTACTATGCACAGCTGGATGTCAGATTGATATTCACATTGAAATAACCCTGTGACGCAAACATCCACTGTGCCGTAAATAAGATTATTTATTATAATTTACTTTATGGACAGCACATTCCCTCATCTGTGATGAACCTATGCACATTATTTTAATGTAAGTTTAGCCCAGTTCTTACATAATTAAATCATTTATTATTATGTTTATTTAAGCATCCTTTGCAATCCTCACCACTGCAACATTGCCTTATGCAGGCTTAAAACTATTAGTTTACTATCGATATTTAAAAGATTGTACAAATAGAGCAATGCTAACCAGGGTCAAATTCATAATTTTACATTTTAGAGGAAGATTGACAGACACATGGAGTCTCGCTTCCTCATTGCCCCGGTGTTAGATGTTAAGCTTAACAGAGATAATTTGGAAATTCATTTTTAAAGTTAAAAAAGATTCCCGCCCTAAAACAAACCCTAAAGCTTCATCCGTCCTGAGTTAGCAGAAATAGTGAGGTGTTAGCATATTGGTTAATTCCATCCCAGCAAATAGCCTGCACAGAGGAGGTAGGTAATTTTCAGCCAAATCCTTGTGAGATAGCAGGGAGGCTCATCATGCAAGTCTATCCTTGCTGAATTTAATTTATATTCCTCCAGTTATAGCTTAGAAAAACTTGGCCTCAATGAGAAATGGCTGACGGGGGGACTTAAAGGTTTTCCCCCGCATGAGCTCCCAAATGAGGAATTATTTTTCATTTAAGATAGCGTGAAAGTGATATTCTAGACTTGTAAATAACTGAATAAGTAATCACAGAGTATATGCTGCATTTTCTTTGTACGTTTTTGCAAGAGGCACATTTTCCCCCTGGGTGATTTGGCATTAAAGCTAACCAAAAGTTAAAGTTGAATCTTAAAGGTATGAGTAGGATTCTGAATTAAGAACTCTGCTTATACAAAAACAATCCCCTCTCAATCATCTCTTATGGCATACTAGATACCTGCCCTCTCTCGGTATTTTGTTATTTTGGCATGTTCAGGTTGATTATGGATTTTAACCTTGGGTCAGTGATTTGTAGCCCCCAGCACATAACCTCACACATGTGGAAACACAGAAGAAGAAAAAACAGCAATCAGGTGTCTCTGTCTTCACCTCTCAAAGAGGCCACAGGTAGCACGATGAAGCATCACATGTGCTGGATTCAGACAAAATCAGGCACTGTTTACTTGTGAATACTGCGTTTATTAGTTCTTTTAAGACACAGCTGCCAGGAAAATAATGTTTTATTTCACAGACTCACATTTTTGTTCTTGCTAATGCTGCTGCCATCACTGCTCTCCATTTCCCCCATTGAGCTCCGAAAGGAGGGGCCACTATATTCACCATCAAAGTCTACTCTTCTCTTCTTTAAAGATGATCATAAACCAAAATAATATTAGATTTTAAATAACCTATCATGCATTTTAATTCAACTAACTGTACATTATTTAATAAAATGTATTAGAACTTTATTTTGCTTAGATGTTACCATTTTAACAAGTGAAGCATTTAATTGCGCATTATTCATTAAAGAAGATCAAAAAATAAAAAGGTTGTTGACTGAAATTGTGTTTGTATTGTGTTCTAGCTGTGTTCATATTCTGAGAAGAATATGTAGTGTTGGCTGAGCTACAATTCCATAATGCAAATCTCTGCATGTGACTCAGTTCTCATTGTCAAAAACAGACACTGTGCATAATGTGAATGTGTGTATGAGAGCATGTGTATGTGTGTGGGTGCCGGGGTGGTGGATTGACTTGAACCCAGGGGCAGTCCTGGAATAGACAGACTCACTCATCTGTTTCTAATGAAGAATAATGCACTGCAGTGGACACAGACAAAAGCCTTGGCCTCTCACTAACAATCACGCACAAACACACACATACACAAGCACGCATACATATTTATACACACAGTTTTGCATTGCACGCAAACACACATGCACTGTAGACTGTAGCCATACACAGCAGGTCAGGATAACACAAAGCATAAGCTCAAACACACATATAGAGAAAAACTTCATTGTTTCATGTTTAAAGATCTACTCCGTACACCTTTGCATAACATAATACAATAAGACAGTGTGCATGGGTCACATTTCAGCTGCATCCCACAGAATACAAATAATAAAATAGACAAAAAAGAAATGAAACTGTCATCCTAGTAATATATTTGAATAAGTTTGACTTCATCCAGTGCCTGGGGGATTGTATTCTACTTGACCGAAGTAAAGGTTGAACATTATCATACTACAGAGTAAGGGCTGGATAATTACTTTGAATGTCCTTCAGAGCCTTTGCATTTTCACTTTGTTGTGTTGATTAGACAGGACAGCTATAAATGTCCTCGACTGTTTTAGACTCTATATGCCGCAGGTTAGAGTATACAAATTAAGCACCTGCAATGTCAAAAAGCCATTAACTATCTTATCTCACATCTTGAAAGGGTACATTTCAGAGTTTGTTGAATACAATTAAAACCTTTGAATTACACCAATAAGATTTTTTTTTTAAATAATCCAGTTGTCATTTGTTATAATTCATTCATTCTTCAATTTTCATCTTTCAAGAGTGCCCAATAAAATGTTTTTTAATCTAACACAAGCATCTCATAGGAAGTGTTTCTATTATAGTTTTTTTTTCTTTCTTCAGCGTGTCCACATCAAAGCCTAATGACTTGATTTGGTGAGGCTGATGACGCCTGCTGCAGACCCCCGTTCCTCTGTCACGCAACTGCTGGCATGCTGAAATATGTTTTCAAGCTTAATGTGCGCAGCTCTGAGCTCAGTAGTACGCTGCATGTCAAACACAACTGATTAAACCATATATGAAGAGCCTCTGGAGGGGAGACATGGTGACACTCTGATATAGTGAAATTACATTTGGAGATATGTGGGGTAAGTGATTTTCAACTGCCATCATCGTCTCTTCACCATGGCAAGCTGCCATACAGGACAAGTATATGCTAAGATCAATTGTCACACTGATACCCAAGTACATAAAATAAAAACTGTTTTTTTATTTTTTTATTTTTTTTTGCAAGACGCAGGATTAACTTTTAATTGAGCCAGGGCGGCAATAACTCAGTCAATTGAGACTTGTATTGGCAACCACCCGGTTTTATTAAAGTTTTTATAATTGGGACTGGTGCTGGAGAGGTGTCATTTCACTTCCTGACCACTGCCGAGGTGCACTTGGGCAAGGCAAATCCCCAATTGGTCACAGTACTGCTCCCTTTGCGACCTCCTTACTGTTGGTCTTGTGAGTGTATTTTGGCCTACACAGTTACACACAATTACAGAGTGGAAAGTTTAATTTCCACTGGGGTATTAATAAAGTACATTCAAATTAAAATTAAATTAGATTCAATAAACATAGCACAAGTTAAAAAAAAAAGAATCGAGTTGTGAGCTTTGTGTTTTATCTTCCTGGTGAGCCAAATCCCAACACATTGTGAAATAGTCAAATAGTGTAAGATACAAACATTGACACATGTCCTTCATTGTGAAAGTCAAAGAATTTTCAGGATTTGTGTCTCATTTGTCACTCAATGGTTTCTTATTGTTTTGAACCAAACATTGATCTTTTCCTTAAAGGAAGTAGCTGTTATACCCAAACCTAACCAAACTGTAACCATAGGAAGATTTAGTGAGGCAGGAAGATAGTCTGTCATGAACACATGATGCATTTTTACATTGACCACACACACACACACTCACACACACACACACACACACACACACCCACACACGCAGGCACACACACGCACAAACAAACGCCAGGCATGGCAGGACTTAGCAAAGAGTTAGTGAAAGTCTGACCAGTGAAACACGTTTGTACAACTCTTAATAAAGACAACTCTTAAATCAGGTTGCTGGTCATCTATAATCCAGTTGTATTTCCAAAACATGCTGAAGGGACTTTATCTGGGCTTTATAAACAATGGATGTCAAACAATAGATTTGTATTCTATGTCTTAATCTTTCTTATCAAAACCTAATACTACATTATTCCATCTTGGTGGCCAAATATGAGACAGTAACCTCACTTCTATCCTAACAAGTTTTTGTTTTCAGTCTTGTAGTCTTCGACCCAACAGATACTTCCTTAAATTACATTATTTGAGGTACTTTATCCGTCTCTCAGCTCCTTCTTTAGACACAGAAAGGCTTCATACACTAGTTCAAGCTGACCTAATCTAGTTTGGTTTACGAAATTATTGGGGTTCGGCTTTGAGCCTAAAATCAAATGACTGAATTGTATATATTTGCTTAGTCTCAAGATCCAATGACCTTCAATGCTCATGGCCCATGTTTTTCCAGTCACACACATTTGTAAGGCTTGAGCATCCTGGGGCTAAGTGACATTATCACCCAGACACTACACGGTGAGTAAGAGAGAGGGAGAGTGAGCGAGCGAGTAAGAAAGAAATAGAGAGAGAGGGGGGAGAGAGAGAGAGAGAGAGAGAGAGTGAGAGAGAGAGAGCACAAGGCATTATCTGTGCAATTCCAAGCCCTGTCCATCATGTGGCGGTGTGCAGCTACTTAGGAGCTGCTGTCACAATGGAGCAGAGCCAGTCAAAGTCAGCCTAATCCCTCAAACACACACACACACAAACACATGCACACATACGCACACACACTCGCAGATATGTCTGGTCTTTATCTCTGTGTGCAGCTTGAAGCTTACAGCCTGCCTCCCCCCTGCGTTGTCCTGCTCCTCTCTCTTTGATGCCTCTCTAGAAACACAGGAGCCGCTAATGGAGACATGGAAAAGGCTTCTCGCTACTCTGCCTTCTTGTCATTCATGCCAATTCATTACAGTCAAGTTTGAAAAGGCGGGGACACAGGAAGGGAACAAAACAGATTTGTTATGTGATTGTTTTTGCCAAAAGTACTGGTTCTGTGACAACCGTTGTAAAATGGCCGATGATGGGAACCTATTTATTAATGTTGGAGGACTTGTCAAAGGGACTGAGGAATGATGCATTTTTCATGTCTGCATATATACAAGAGGACAACATTATTATTGATGCATTTAAATGCAACACAGTTCCTGAAACTAGGGCCCTGTTTGTCAAAACGCAACTCAAACACGAGGAAGGAGCAAGGAGCAAAATGTCAGCCTAGATTTGAACAACTATGTGCATTTTCTCAGATTCACACTTTTGCAAAACACTACATACAGTCTTTTGCAACGATAATGCACTTCTCCACCGGAACTCAGAATGCACAGGTAAAGACACCTTCAATCAATCAGATCACACAGAAATCCCAAGCAACATCCTCTCTGGCCAATCATCAGGGGATTATGATTGATTGGTTGATTGATTACATTTGCTACACGTGATTTCACTAATATGCTAGTAAGTCCTTAAAATCACTCACCTTTAAGTTTGAATGTATATATTATCTCTTTCAAATTTCCGCAAAAAAACCAACTTCCTCTCAATTATGCTTCTATTGGCTTAACCTTCATCCTAGCCCAATGAACCAATGAGACGATTCTGAATCCAACTCTTGAGTAACCCTTAAGTACATGGCACTATTGCGGTCACCGTGTCAGGTCTCTTGGGTATTTGACTCTAGCTTTTTGGCCACAGTTTCTCCGTCTGGCTGGCAGTCTGGCCTCAGTATCATCTACATCCCTTCCTACCCCACTTTGCCCCTCCTCCTCAGTGACAGCTTCACTGATATCCTGCGAACTGTGGTTTTCTTCCTGTTAATTCATTCATTAACATTCACACCAAGGTACGAACTACTGCAGGGCATGCTGGGAGTCTGAGGCTGGTGATCTTTTCTTTTCTTTTGCTTCTTTCACTCTGGAACTACTCAAACTCAGTACATAAATACATGCAATACGGATGTATTTGGCCGGTTGGTTTAATTCTATCCTGCCAGAACATCAATCAAGTTGCCAATTCCAAGGCCATCATTAACCAATGCATCAACATTTGAATTCTCAGATGGAGCAGCAGCCCTGCGTGCATCAATCACTGCATTCATCGAGCATACACATATCCATATTACCCAAACCAACTAATGCAAACATTTCAACATACTCGCAGCACTTCGTCTTTGTTACACAGATTGACAGTGTGATTTATAGACTTTGTTGTGCAGCAGTTTGAACCCAAATGTTGGTGGCGAGAAAAGAAGGAAACACTCAATTATTACTTTATGTGGCTTTATTCCAACTACACAATGCAGCTGTCATCCTGAAATGGCTCCAGTGCGCAGTTCAACACACAGCTCAGCATATTTTATATTGACTGCTTATCATAACAATGAGGAGGATGATGGATTTGAGATTATCCAAATGTGATTTTGACCTTGCACGTACATGAAAAAAGCAAATATCACGAAGGTTTGTAATGGCAGCATTGGAATGATAAAATGTAGCCTGAAGGGGATGTGTTTGCTTTATATTTAGCTCCTGTGTGAGGTATCAGAAGATTGTCAAAGAGGTTTGCTGCTGAAATGTGTAAGTGGAGTGTAGCTCAGAACAAGACCTTTGACCTATTATTTATTTTTTATTTTTTACATTTTTGTAAAGTATAACTTCATTTGACTGAACTAATAGAGCCATTTTTACAAGCTGACAACTCTTAGTTGGTCTATTCATATGTGGTTATAATGAAGCTGTCAATGATGACCTACTTTTATGATGGTAAACCATTAATCACAAGCCTTTGAGGAAAGCAGTAACCTGCTGGAAACCAAAGGAGGCCATTAAGTCAGAGTACCAGGGGAGCACCAGTCTTTCAGTGGAACAATAACACACTTTACTAAATGCCGGGCTTGTAGAAGGTGTGTATGTGTGTGTGTTTGTTTGTTTACACAAGGGACTTGTTTTGAAGGTGAAAGATTCATTTCTGGTCTCTGCTGAACTCTGAATACACGAGAGTAACAACATCGATGGGTAATGGAAGTCAAAGTTCCATATTAATCAAACAAGGGCAGAGAAAGGTGAATAAAAACGATCACATATATTTATGTAGATGACAGTATTCCAGTATTAAGTTAAAGATTGTTACAGGAGTCGTTAGTAAAGCGTTATGTTTACGGCAAAAGACTGCTTTACGGCAGACAGAACATGGCACTATTGCCTCGTCTGAAACTGAGTTGTATGTTAGTTGCCTACAATAAACTTGTGTGGTAAAAGTAACTCGACCCTCAATCATTCTACAAAAACAACTATGGATTTAAGATAAGACAATTCTGTAATTATTGAAAGGAAATGTGCTGTTATGAGTTGTGCAAGACAAAAATGCTTTTACAGTTTTACAATTGCTAAGACACATTTCATGATAGCTTCTTCCCTTTTCTCTAAACTGTAAAGACAAACCCCAGTTTTCAAACTACATTCACAAAACCTCTGATTCTTCTGGGAAAATCAAACTATCACATCAAGTTTTACCTGTGATCCGAATCCAACACTGTGTTCACATCATACACACAGCAGTCAAAAAGTGAAACCCCAGGGGTAACCCTGAAGTTATCTCACCAACCCCAAATCCTGCTTCGTAGTACAGGCCCCTGGACAGGCGCATAAGAGAACAGTCCACAATCAAAAGAAAGGCTCCCACACACTGTCGCCTGCACTTCATTTCCAAGATTTACTGTATTGCTTCACAATGTTCTTGAACTCCAAACTTCAACAGGTTGAACATCTGAGTGCCAAAATGTGGTGAACCTTTATTAAATCTCTAAACACAAATTGCATCATTTAGCACACTTTGTTCACCTAAACACTGGCATATTCATACATAGAGAGTAGTATTATTATTATTGTGAATTCATTTGGTGTTTTGGGATATTTGAGACACATGAGAATTAAGAGTATATGGCTGTTTGAGTTCCTACTAAGATCAACATTTATTTTCTTGCAAATTCTGAAATGACTGATGATTTAGTCTATTCTAGTTCCATCTGCAGCGCTGTCCAAACTGCAGGCATCACCAGTTGAAGGTAAAACACTGTTATACTGTTCATGCATCAGAATCAGGTTCAAAATCAGCTTTATAGCTAGGTACATTTACACATTGTAAACATATTGAAGCTAGCAGGAGGTAGCAATTAACAGAAGTCCTGGTATAGCTGGTTAGCATCAGACGGTTGACAGATAACAGAGTGGGGATTCCCATACTGCACTTTTATTCTAAAATACTTATTATAGACCATACAATGTCAGGTCTCTACGGCACTATATTCACGAATCATACATGATATGGACATAACCAGTACCAACTCGTCCCTGAGGTTGTGAATCCTCTCAAGGTCTTACACACATGCAAGATGGCTGTCAGAGATTAACAACTTTCTCTGTCCCTTTCCGAATTGTCACAGTTCAGTAGGCAGTATGTACTTTTCAGTGGGGAGTTTCAGTATACTAAGCTTTCGTGGTCATTCAGTATGCATTTTTGTGTCCACCTCAGTATACTGAACATTTCAGCATGGATACTAACTTCCGGGTTTTATACAGTATGGATCGGATGCATCCTTTCAGGAAATGAATTGTATTTTAACACCCACAATGCTGTGCCAAGTTAAACGTAAAACGTCACGTCACGTGCGCCTCCAAATCAAAACAAACGAGCGTGGATTAATTGAATCAATTTTGAATGTAGAGTTAAAGTCCCGACTGAAATCACTACTTTTAATTAACAACATAAAATAAAACAAATGTCTGCATTATTATAAAACCTTTCCCCCTCTATTTAAATAATGATTTCACTATTTAAATACGTCATTATTGGTTTATTTATTTATTTACTTTCCTTTATGTACTGTATGTTTTTTAATCTGTTTTTACTTGATTTACATTGTGATATTGTTTTTTTTTTTTTACCTGACTGTATATGCGCATTAATGCTCTTGAATAAAGCTAAACAAAAAACCCCCCAAAAAAACGGGTGGATGCGGCCAGTTCGGGTAACGTAAATGACGCCACTTCCAATGAATCAGACGAAGTAGGAACAAATATCTGCCTACTGTGCGCGCCTACTGAATAGTATCGAAACAGTATACAGAACATATAGTACTGCCTACTGCCTACTGGCAGATTGTGTAGGTACTTGGCAATTCGGATGCACCCTCTGTCACAACTCAAAACACAACAGACACACCACCTTGTGGTACTATTTGGTACTACAATTATATTCTGACTGTTATAACATACAAGGAAATTCACTCCGATAAATTGGTCCCACATATAAACCTTAAACGTTGAGTTATAAAAATAAAATAAAAACTATTGTGTACAAGCTTACATAAGACAATAGGACAGTGCAAAGGATTGCAAAAGATGCTAAAGTGAAAATGACAATGCCTCAGATGGCTTAATTGACAAAAGGTAGATTGTTTTTATTGTATAAACATTAGAGCAGTCTGCAAAAGTTGAGGTAGGATAAGGAAAATATGAATATTTACATGATAAGGTGTGTCACCTTTTGCTGTGGTGCTGTCTTGTTTGTTTTTGTGTTCTCTGTCCCTCTCTCTCTTGTCTGCTCTCCAGGTGCTGCTTCTGCGCCTCAGTGCAGCCAACAATTGAACACACCTGTTGCAATTTGGTAATCTGGGGCCTGGTTATAAAAGGCAGGTGAGAGGAGGCAATTAAAAACCAGTGGGCCATTCAGCTGCTTGACGTTGAGCATCTTAAGTGTACGCCAACTGTGGAAAGAGGGTATTTTTCATTGAGGGCTTAGTGCTATCTTAATAGTTGAATTTTGCTTAGAAGTTAATGTTGTTTCCTAAAAACCCAACTGATATTTAGATAGGATATTATTAACATCCAAATTGATCACAGTCATTGGACACTATCACTGTGATTTGTTACTGTTCGTAGACGCCTAATTGTTAACTTATTAAGTTGTTTGTGAACTTTAGTGTGTAGAAAGTGGATATTTGAAGCCATCTTCCTGTCTGTTCTGGATGTCATTTATCATCTTTTGAAAAAATGTTAGTCCCTCAGACCTTGATGTTTCAGATTTAATTCTGTTGCAATGTATGAACTGAATGAATGTAAAATGAATGAACTGTCTTATCAGCCGTACATCGACACTCACTTTTACCAATATACCACAAGGATTGATTTAAAAGGTCTGTGTTAAAAAAAAAAAAAAAAAAAGATTGATTACTCAAAAAATTACATGTTCAGGTTGAAAATAAATTAGTTGAGTGTAAGGGAGATTCATGGCCAGTGTTAGCAATCCAAGGTCCCTGACATTGGCACACAATTAAAAATGGAGCAATTGTTTTAATTTTGTAGTTTGGCTGTTTTTAACATATATCTGAAAGTGCATTCATGTTGAACTAAATGTCTTGTTGTTAGAGGCATGACAGTTTAACATACTAAAAGTACTTCTAAGTAGAACTTGTTGTATTTTGACTGAATCACAAAAGGTTATTCCAAACATATTTCAAAATGCCAAACAACACAATAACCAAAACCTTCCAAAACAGAGCTTCCAGCTGAGGGGAGTTATGATGTTAATGTGTGTTAAACAGCCAGGTTAGAGTATCCCATTAAGAATGGTTGAATGAATGGTTAGAGATGGATGGAGGGAAGACTTAAGGTCATATCCTCCATTTGCTCTCCTTCTCTCTGTGAGTCAGAGGCAGTCAGGCTAGTCCGAATCCTCTGGTCCACTGAACTGAATCAGTTCCAGTAGACTCCATGTAGACGTACAGACTTGTACATGGACTTAAACCTGACACTGCATGCATTGAGGGCAGCCGAATTAGTTGCTCATATTTTCTAATGCTGGAATATTTTATCATAATTTTATCAGGATACATGTACGCAAAACTGACATGTTTTGCTGTGTTTTAAGTTGGGAGGGAAAAATGACAACAAGCTAAAACTTGGACAGAGATAAAGAGAAACTAAACCACTGCTGCCGAGCTGACTAGAAATTAGAATTTCTGGAGACATAGTTAACACTAAAACACATTGGCCACCCGGCCCGTGTAAAAAGAGAAACAAATAACGCTAAGTAGCAGTCAAACACAATCTTAGAGCAGCAGGGATTGGCAAGCAAAACACACAGCGGTATAACCACACCTTGCCTTAATCAGAGCCAATGAGACACACACACCTGACCCTGCAATGAGATGATTTCCTCGCCAAACTCAATGAGCTACAAGAGAGTGTCCTTCACAACAAGAGCTGTATAAAATGCATCCCTTTTTTTTCCTAACCAAAAGCTGATTAATCTCAGTGCTGAGCTGATAT
Organism: Labrus bergylta; assembly: GCF_963930695.1. NCBI lineage: Eukaryota > Metazoa > Chordata > Actinopteri > Labriformes > Labridae > Labrus > Labrus bergylta. The sequence goes on along the minus strand of NC_089199.1, from coordinate 9,807,233 downwards.
TTTGGAAATGGAAAGATACATCATATCAGTGACCAGGAAGGCTGGAGCTAGGACATCAAACACAACTCATTATTATCAATTAGCCCTACTTTGTCCATGTTGTTACTACTAACATTGCCATTACTGGTTTCTCATTTATAAAACAGTGTGTGGAATCCATATTAAAAATATACATGTAAAAATATACATAATAATTCAGATTTATTAAACCGTCAGGTTTTTTTTTATACATCACAGAGTTTGCGTGGGAAATGGCGTACGCCAGTTTCAGGCCCTGTTTTGTGCGTACGCAATGGTTGTAAATGAGACCACTGGGGCCTCAATGCGTAGAAAGTGTTCTACATTCTGTCTTACCAATGAAACTTACCCGCAATTCACACAAAATCCGTGCGCGCCACAGTCCGTCAGCACCACAGACATCCGTTGGATCCGTTTCTGGGATGTCAGGGAGAACTACAAGATCCCGTGGGAATAAAGAGAAAAACATGCAAACAACATGTTGCTTTGTCTTTCTGAGGATGCATTGTTGTTAATTCGGTGTCTGTTTTGATGTAGTGTTGATTACGCGAGTCCATATATTGTGTTTTATTTTGAAATTGACCGGGTGCTCTGTGCATTTCCTTGTCTGACTTCCTGTCCGGGCTGTCATATTCTGTCCAGCTTGACGCGTGCCTGCAGCGTACTCCGGTGAAAATAGACTTGCTGCGTATTTGAAACGGAGCAGAGTGTAGTGCCGTCGGTGGCACGCTCCGGAGACGGACCGCAGCGCGCCCTGTGTGAACACAATGATTAACTAGAGTGGAAGTTAAGTACAACGTAGTGTGCGGTGCTGACGTACTGCGGCGTGCACGGAGTATGTGTGAATTAGGCTTTAGACTGTGTTCAATGTTCTACCGCTAGATTCCGTGCGTAAGCATGCTCAGAGCTGTGCTTCTATTTACACACAAGTGAAAGTACAAGTTGATAAATTCCACTCTTAGCGTGGGAATGTTCTGACGCACTCATTATGCACAGATCCTTGTTCATGCACTGTTGGTAAATGAGGACCCAGGTCTTTCTGCGAGCTATATAGCATCGTAAAAATAAGGCCGACATGTCTCATTAAGGTTTTCAACCTACAGAAAAGTTATATCGCTCCCAAATCAGATGTTTGGTAGGGTCCAAATTGACTGATAATCAAGGATGAGGGTCAAAGGCAATATTTTACATTTTCAAGTTAATCAGACCATTCACTGTGCCATTGCACTCTGTGTGGAGGAAATTCTTGATTCACCCATTTATTTAGCGGTTTTCTTTAATTTGCAAAGCGCAAACCATATAGCTTCATCATCAATGCAGTCTGATGTTGTTGTCTGAAGAAGATTTCTAGATAGTCTTGGCACACCGTCTGGTCCTTGGAGGTATAAGACATGCAGGCACAATGCAAGTGAAGACTGAAATGACTTCTTGATGTCCTGCCAATGAGGGTCTATTATACAGTATATGATTATATTGGCTTTGACCAGCAAAGGTCAGGCTTCCAACTATGTCCTTTACAATATGGGACAAATCTACTCCATGTCATACTTTGAGCTCCCAACTACGATGCTCTCTGAACGCTTGCCTAAGGCAAAGGTCCCATGAGCCTGGAAGATACTGAAGCCTGCAAATAGTAATAAGAGTAATGAGTTAACCGCAGCATGAGACCATTAAAATGAACAGTGCTGCTCACTAGCTGTGCCTCAGGCAGTCGGGGGTCATTTTGAATGATTTCATGATTATGCATTGTGTACTAGAAAAATCAAATTGTCAATTTTGATAGTACTTTGAGATAATGGGAAAATGTAACAATTATCCAGAGCAGTTCACCCTTAGGTGCCAAAACAATTGAATAAAACAGACTGTGGTTTACTGATGTGTGTTGTTTGAACATTACATGCTTTTAATTGATTTTTCCTCCAGCAAGATGGAATTATTTTGACGAAAACAGCTTTACCCCCTATAGTCTCCTATATAAACAAGTTTTGTATTTAATGTATCATATCAACATTCAAAATGATATTTTTTATCAATTGTATTTTAGGCTGTCTGACATGATGACACATTTTTTTTCATCCAAATCATTAGCACTATTTGAACAACCGTCTTGAAATTTCTCCTCATTCCAACATTTAGGTCATTTGAGGATCTGGGAGCTTGCAGCCTTTAGAAACCCTTTGAAATGAAGGAAATGGCTTATGTCAGCTAACAATTCCACCAAACTCAAATTGTGGTCTGTGGATTAAAAAATCAGTGTTTCCTTCTTGAGCGAACCTCTGTTGACTGGTATCAACCTAGAGGCTTAAACATCATAAATAACTGCTATTAAACATCTTGATTTTGCACACAGACATAACCGGTAAAAGGAAATATTTTATCTTTTTCTTTTGTGTTTTTTTATTAGTGAGGCAATATTTGCTACGTTCTGTTTTTGAGGACATCGTCTCTTAGTGTAATTGTAAGCCTTTCAGCGTTTTAACAGTCTGTTGGTCTTGGTGTATTTTATACTTAATCCAGCAACAATTGGTCAGTGGGTCTGAAAATGGTCAACGTGGAGAACTTAAATACACATTCATATTAATGCCCCTGTGCTCCCCCTGGTTCTGTGTTTAAAATAACAATAGCTGTCAGGCTTCAGTGAAAAATAAATGTGAAAACAAAAGGACAATGACAAAGCAACTATGTAAGCACTTCCTGGCACACAATGCAGGGAAAAATGCAGAAGTGCTCTTTTTAGGGAGGTGAAAAGGGGAATAGATTACCCAGTACACTTTATTTGAACAGATCCTTTCCTCTGCAGCGCCACCACTGTTCTGTGGTGGACTGAAGCTACTGTAGATAGTAAAGAATAAAATGATGTTCAGCCTGATAAGACGCTATTTTGAGTAGGTTACATTGACGTAGCCAAACAAAATCCCTGTGAGAGGCTACAGAGCAGCAGTACCCACTCAAAAAGCCTCTACCTCTTCTGTTGGGTTTTATGGCAGTTGGCACCTTTAATCGTTGTATTACTGCCAACTACTGGATCCCTACGTTTTACAGATATTTACAATGTCCACTCAAAGTGCTTCCCATTCACAGTTAATGACAGATAATGACAGATAATGACCATGGAGTTCAAAGCCAGAAAACAATTTTTGTCCATACAGAAACCTTGGTGGGATCCAGTCTTGAATTGTTCCTCTTTCTCATGTACAGTCACTGCTACTCATGTCTTTCCTCTTGCCTATTCTTGTAACAGCTTTATCATATGACAGTCCTGATTCAGCTCAGGTTTTTTTCCCCCTATCATCCATAATCCTTTCTGGTCTCTGTGCAGACCCTGTGAAGTAATTTCCCTTATAGTGTAAGCACAATGCTTGCTCTTTTTAGAATTTATAATCGCCGTAACAGTAATTTTTTTCCCCACATTTTTATAGTAACCCTTTATTTGAAGTGTGTTTTGCATACTATTCAACCACAGAGACAGTGAGGTGTGCAGACTTGCATTAGTGAGCTGTAAACACAAGAGACAACTTTGAAGTAAGGGTCTTTGAGTGAATGGTTTCTACTAACCTCTGTATTCATGGAGTGCAGTCAAGTAGTCAGCAGATACAACACATGAAGAGAGAGAAGAAGGCACAGTGATGCAGACTAGCATAGCATAAAGGCATCATGGATCATCAGTTTGCAGCGCTGCTGGGCCTTGTGCTTTTCTCATAGCGTCACTCAGGGCATTCACTAACTTTATGAAAGAGGCCATGGATTAATTCCTCCAGCCCCCCAGTGCACGCTGCACTATGCAATACACTAAATGCTTAAGACTGAATACTATGGAAGCTTTTTTTTCCTGAATACCCTTCGCCCTGAGCTCCTCTTATGTCATGCCTCAGCTCACAGAGAGCTGGAGAGCTTCACAAACTCTGACACACTGACACAGACATTATAAAAGACAGGTTTTTTTGTACTGAAGATGATCGTGAAAGACTTGACAGTGTCCTCTCTGGTTTCTAGGAATGTCCACTGTTTGTTTGGTTTGTACTTGTAAACTTTTTATATAGGCTACTAGCACCAAAAGAAATACATGTGCAAATGAAATAAAAAAAAACAAAAAAAGGAAATTGGCAAAGACTAAAACAGTAAAGCTAACAGTTACAGTAGTTAACAGTAAGTCTAAGGTAGAACTGGAGGATATTCCATCTTTATATGATTATGCTGAAGGAAAATGTAATTTCAATAATAAGCACCAGGAGTCATTTGGGAACAAAGATTGACATTGAACCGTCATGCTGAAGATGAAATATGATCGAACACAGTGGAAATTGAGGCAAAACGCAGGATAGAAGCATTGACAGCAATCACAGGCAAATGACAAAACGCTGAATGTGTTTAACTGATAAAACACGTACTTTAAATACTTTGATGATTAGTGCTGCAAGTGTTGGTAAGACAGCAGCCAGTGGATGAAAACACACAAACACAATTGAACCCCCCAAGACATCACACGTTGTAGAGGTAATTATCTGCAATCACAGTGTCTGCTCCAACAGAGGGGCTGGGAGAGGAGCTCCTCGACCTCACTCAAAGCTCTGGCTGACCTTGAACCTGTCTGCAGTGACCCCGGGTTACAACTGATGGAAGACTTTTACAGATTCATCACTTGGCTTCAGAAATGAAAAAAAGGCACAAGAAATTGCTAGAGAGTGACGAAAAACACAAACAGAAGTCATGCCTGTGAAGGGTTTCAGTCTTATTTAGATAACCTTCACAAATGAGAGCACAGAGACAGACAGTCCAGCCTACAGTGTGAAATTGGTTGCTCCTGAAAATAAAGCAATGCCTAACGGTGTGACATTCAGTTTGATGTCTTATGCGATTTTGACCATAGATGCTGCATTACGTTTTCTTGATATGTCATAAATATTATAATGTAACATGCTAGGTAGCTAAGACAGCATACCTATAATATTTCAGGATTGTGTTTAGGCTTTGTATGTTTGAAAGATTTAAACAGAAACAACAGATATTTTATTTTGCAATTACAAATATTGCAGCCATTATTATTTCCTATTTTGACTAGAAATTGCTGATCTGTCTTCAGATTTGAATGACCTCACCTCTATTTTAGGTAAGTAGACATGTCTTGCATTTACATTTCTGCACATATTTGTATTTATGCAACTAAATTATGTAACATACTTCTTTAAAATATAGGCATTGCTGTTTATCTGGCAAATAAAGCTGTAATTCACCTGATCACCAAGGCAGGGATAAGGGAAGCTATTTGAGAGAAATAATAACCCTGACCCTAAAAATGACCCCTTTCCAGGCTAATGGTCACAGTGAACACAAACAACTTGATTCATGAGTCCCTGGGAATACAAGAAAAGGCAGGAGCTCCACCCAGCAGATCCATCTGGTGTCTAGAAAAAGCAACATTTGCACAAAGGTAGACCACACCAAATCCATAAGGGAACAAGACAAGCTGTGAATGCACTGTGATATAGAGATGTCGTTTCGGGGCTTTGGTTAACTTATACTGTGGGGGAATTTGTCCTTTGTTTGACCCATCCCCTCTCTTTTGGAACAGAAGGACACCAAAGACCAGAGCCTACAGTCTGACTCATGTTCAGAGGCCAGAACTCTGGTCAAGGGCAACAGCAGGAGGAGAACAGGAAAATGATGCATGAAGAGGATATCCTCTGAAAATGATGGACATCATGGAACACAGAAAGTCAAATGTCAGTTTTTAATGTTTGAATTTACTTGATCGTAAAAGCAGAAACATAATATTTTTAGAGGCATGTATGCGCTAAGGAAGCGCATTTCTTTTAAATAAAAAACTCCATCATTATTCAACATTATACTGGAGCTAAGGTTGCTAGGTTGTGCATGTGTTTTAGGACTTTTTGACCTATTACATATGACAAATGGCTTCTTCCTTCAGGCAAACTGAGTCATCGTCAAAAATAAAATGTTTTTTTATGGAACTGAAATGATGTGTCATCCATTACTGACTGACTAAACATATTCTGACACTGCATTTCTAAAAATAAAGTTTTGTTTATGGAGAAACAAAAATAAATGATTATGACAATTACTCAAAGAATATTTGGATGATTATGTAAGTGTGTGTGTGTTTGATAAAACTTCTGGCACAGCCAGTGAGGGTGAAATGTCATTCAAATGTTTTATAGATCTCGATATCTTCATTATTTTTGGTGCTATCCAGTGTGGGTACATTTATACACGTACAATTTCAGTTTCAGCAGGTCTCTTTCTGGCTTTCACCAGCAGAGTGTGCTATATGGATTACAACAAGAACTATCACTGTCCAGAGTATCGAGCGGTGATGGACGAACATGCGTAGTTACTCTCCAGTTGAGTGACCATCTTGTCTTCATTGTATATCTTTTCAGCAAGTGTTTGATAACTGCATTTGAGTGATTAAAGCAGTAAATGTGTATATTTAAATCTATCTATCTCTAAAGATCGAACATAGATAAAAGGAAGATATCAGCTGATTTTTCGGGATCCGATTTTTTGTCTTCCCAATATCGGTATCAGTCCATAAAACCCCATATCGGTCAGGCCCTAATAGAAACATAAGCTGAAACGGTGCAGAATCCTTGGTTGTCATGGAAAGTTTTGCAATGTCTCCACAGCCCACAGCCTATACACCCTCCCCCCCATGTCTGTCTTGATCACTCACTCCTTTTTTTTCCCCCTTTCCTCTTTTCTCTCTTGCCTTTGCTGAGATAAATAGGAGGTATTTAACTCTGATGTGAGAGCATAATGTCTCCTGCACAGTAAAAACCACATTTGTCAGTGCCATGGCGCTTTTTTCTCAGGGTAATTGTGCCCCATTGTCTCGCAAGGCTGCCTAGAGATATTCCTGCAGCAGAAAAGGGAAGCGAGGTCGGTGGTAGAGGGAAATTTCCTGCCATGTGGAATAAAAAGTGTGTTTTTCAAGAATGTGACACATGCAGTAGCCTGCATGATTAATTGTGCCATTAGCAGATGCAGCCAGTTCAATGCTATTTGAATAATGCAAATTCTTGGCATCTTAATTCTTGTTTTTCTTATTTGTGGTGCAAAACATGCCTTAAATGATGAATTAATTTTATCTGTGGTTTATTTGAGTATTCAAATCTTCTTTTTGTTCAGTGCTTAATAGTAATGAAGGATTCATCTCCTTAAACCCTGAATATTTAATAAAAGTTTGTACATGGTTTGCCACATTCATTTCAGTTTCTCTATAAGACGTTTCAAATATATTAAAAAGTAGAAAGATGCTCTGAAATGTGACTTAAGCATTTGTATTCTATAAATAGCACCCTCAGCGGGTTTCCTTTGAGGGTGCAGTAAAGTACTCTTTGTAATCAGGACTTGGTTGATGGGCTCGCTTCACTGATGATGTAGCTTGTAGAAGAACCCAGAGGGGAGTAAAGTGCTCACCTGCTTTGAGTTGTTCAATCTTCCATCACACAACAAACTTACTCCTGAAAACCTACAATCAAAATCAATGTAAAAACAAGGTCCTTAAAAAGAGAAACAAGTGGTTGAATCCCTTGTTTAAATTTAGACTCCAGTGAGCTACATAACCCGGCTGACACCTCTAAAGACTCTTCCATCCCATCTGGTTATCAGATAAATGAAGGGCTATCATACTCAAATTCTATGTCTTAGAAGTCTATGGCTTAAGGGCCATGTGGGATAAATTAAGGGTTCCTGCTCGTCCAGATGTAACAGACAAACTGAACTCAACTTAACATGGAGTTTGCCTTGATTGACACAGAAGTGTACTAAAAGTAGACCAGTTACTCTTCACCAAGACTGATCATGTCAGCTGGAGATTGATCACTTGAGGTATTATGACATCAAAACATCAAGTGAAGTTATATGAACAACCAAAACGGTCACAGTGGAAACAGTGAAAGTAGTTTAGTCTCTATGTAACTAGCGATAAGCAGATTTTAATAAAGCACTGCCAAAGAAATCAGCTACCGGGAAAGTAAAGTCTCCCGTAAAGTATTGCACTTGAAGTAATGTTAGTTTTTGTCTTTTCATGGAGATATAAACAAGGATCAGAACTAGATCATTTTACAATAACATTTTTCTAATTGGTACTATTTGCAGACATTTTCAGATCTGGCATCCTTTTGAAACATATAATTTGAAATAGAAATGTATTAATGTACTAACTGTTTTCTTTTTTAGCAGTATCAGTTAGCGTGATGAGCTGTTTCTGTTTAAATGACAATGAAGACAATTAAGCCATTTGTACATTTTAATTATGCACGTGACTACAAACTACAACCTTATTTTTCATGTGTTGTCATACAGTGTAATGTCTTTCCACTTTTAAACAACATTCTGTGTCCCTGGAAGCAAATATTTAGACATGTAGATGTGAACCAAAGTGCTTTTGAGCTTTGAAGCATCTCTTTGTGTCCAGGGCTTGCTACCTTCCCAAGCCTCCCAGTCATTGAAATGGTAAACCAGCAGAACCGACTGTTAATTCATTGGGCAGCATTAACAGTCGAGTCCAGCTCTCAGCACTCCAGCCTGACTCACTGTTTCCCACTACTTTTTTCCGAACATAGAAAAGGACAGCGTTTACCATGAGAAAGGAGACAGAGAAGAGAGTTAGAGAGCTGGATGCGGCACGCTTAATCTGTAATCTGTCTCTGCCATTTTTCCTCGAAGCATTCCCTTTTCAGGTTTTCTCCTTTTGACAGGATTTCTTCCCAGTCGTAGTTGTACCAGTTACCATAGTGCTCATCAGAGGCTCGGTAACTTCATTTTAAAGTAACAAACATAATAAAGAAATACAAAAAATAAGTAAGAACGGCAATACAAACAATATATATATACTATATACATATATATATATATATATAACATAAAATAGAGATCAACAGAGAACAGTCTGCAGAGTTTTGATGTTAGGAGAGCTTTTATCTGCCTTTCTACATATTTACACAGCACATATATAATGAGGCCAGAACACTCACGTAAGGTTATCTGAAGGGTTTACAGCTTTTTCCATGACATAGAAAAACAAGTATTTCAATCTGACGTTCCAACCAGATTTTTGACATCTTGAGTCACCAAAGGTATTATGATTTTTTCGAGACAGAGACTTGAATGTTTGTAACTCATTTGATAACAGAAAGCTGTCTTGTAAATCACCTTAGTCAAAATGTCAATTCTGTTCAATAAAAAATAGGAAATATTTAGTTAATATATGAATTGTACATAAAAATAATTTATACGAGAAAGGGTTTCAGATGTAGCTCCTTAACATGAACATGTCAGCCCCCTTTAATTTTGTGATCATGTCTCTCCAGAAGGAAGTAATACAGGAAAATCCTTTACTTCCAACATGTTTTCAAACCACATTATCTCCACCATACAAGAACTAAACGTAGAGCTTTTGTCCCACTATTAAAGAACATCTGTTCGAAAACATAAAGTGACTGCAGGAGACAGGCGCCTACCATTCAACAGCATGTTGAGGGACGAAACCCATGTTAATATCCAACTGCCTCTCAAACATCCGCCTAATTACATCTGATTTCTCACAGCAGGCCCCTCCGCAACTTTAAAATTGAAGCATGACGCAAAAACAAGTGCATGTTCTGCTCTGGTGGCTCAGGTTATGGGGGGAATGGAAGAGAGACAGCAGCAGGATGAGAGAGAGTGCAAATCTCTCAGTCATCTACATTGGATTTGCATAGTAACTGTAGCCTTTAGAAACTCATATGAATATCCCCTGCCTGCCATTTCCTGCCAAATTCCGCACTCAAGCCTGAATTTGAACGGTAATGGAAATGGTAAAAAAAAACAAAAAACAGATTCAGTTAATCATTCTGGCTGTGAAGTGTTTATTTTTTATTTTAGAAAATCTCTTAATGAATTCAGAATCGTTGATAGAATAGCTTACTTTATGAGAGAAAAAAAACCCTCCAGAAAACAACTGGTTACAATATTATTTCTGAGATGACTGTAGAAATCTCTGCATAGACCACAGAAATCTACAGTATAACAATGTGTTTGTTGCTGGTCATTTGTGTGGGTCTATACCATTTTTCCTTCCGCCTTATATATTTAGACTGTTACACACCTCGGTAGTTTGATAATACTGAGTGATGGGCTTGCATCTGAGCTGTCATGAAAGTAATTATACTGTAAATAACGTTTGTCTGTGTATGTATGTGTGTTTGTGTGTGTCAGAGGGCTTGACAGCTGAGGGCAGGAAGGCATGACATAAGATTTTTTTTCCCTCTATGAGCAGCATCAAAAAGAGAGAGAGAGAGAGAGATGGGGGGAAGAGATTCAGGGAATTTGAAATATGATGCATCATTGGTCATATGTTGTGTTGTTGAGTGTTGAATCATTGCATCAAAAAGGACATTAATTCAAAAATTATCTTCTTTAGCATTGCTGTTTTGTCCCGAATGTCATGTCTTTCCACAGGGACATGCAGGAATATAAAAAGGCCGTAGGCGGGACTCTTGATTTGAAGTGTCTTCTTTTTTTAATAGAAAATATTCATGGGGCAGTTGGTTCAAGTCATGTGACGTGATGAGGGAGGGATCAACTGGATATGTAAATTACTGTTAGTATCTAAACTAGAGTCATTTGATCTTCCACTTTCGGCTTTACTGAAGGAATTCATCGAATGGATTGACATTGAATCTCTTTGCAGACATCCATTGGTTTGTGGAATCCTAGTTACTCTCGAGATGTCTTGACTATTAGTGGTTTAATATCTGTGGGGTGTAAGTCAATTTATTGCAAGATTGCAATAACGTTTGGTGTAGATATTCCTTTCCCCCTTAAATTGATTTTTATGAGTTTAGGTAATCCCTCAAGTTTTCCCTTGATGTCCTCACCCAGTCAATGTATTGATTTCTCCACTGCTTTAGATCTTAACCAAATAATTGCAGAACTCTTAATGTACCCCGTTTTTTCATGTGTGCTCCATGTTTAGTGCTAATTTGCAGTATTAGCATGCTTATATATTAAACTTGGTTGATGGAAATGGAGAATCACATACTGTAAATGTGTTTGCATTGCCACTGTGAGCTCATTGGCAACCTTTTGTTTGCATAAAAATTATATCTTGGTTTTTCTCAGGTTATGATTACCCTTTAACCAGTACAAAACATGTGTTTTTTCATCACAGATCAAGTGATGTTGTTTATTTATTTGATTTATGTATCCTTTATTTTACAAGGTTGTCTTTGTTTTAAGTGCTCTAGGTCAGACATACAGTACCTGCCACAAACAGTTACGGGAAGAAATAATGGTTGTGAATGTTGATTCGTGAAAGTAAGAGCAGTAGTCTTTATCTTACTTCCAATTCCAACAGAAAAGTGTCAGGGGAAGCTGTTGCTTAAGTCATTACACAGACTAAAAGCAGCTATGGTGGTTTGCACTGGCAGATGTAGTGTTGCTTCTAATGAAAAATTCACTATGTTCATTGTTGGAAAAAGTGTTTGGAGCCCAGAAAAACAATACTTATTTGATGTTTTTTCAACTTCAAAACCAGTGTCCTGGTTTTCACCAAAATTTATATGATAACTATATTATTGTATACCTGCTAAAATGCTGAGACGTTTATCATGTTCCATTCAACTCAATATAACTAAAGTCAATACAAAAATATAAACAATAAAGTTTGAGTTTAACCTTTTTTATGTGACCATAGATGTGTTGTTGCTAGTCTATGAGTCATAAACATGCTTTACAGGCCATAAGGCTTGTGTGCATGCTAATGCTTGGCTGCCCAATGAAAATAAGTATTTCCTTAGGGTTTTCTTAGTGATGAGAAGTGTGCTCAGTAAGTCTTATCCGCTCTATTGCGTACTCAACAGCTATGTGTTCGCCACAATCTACTCATCTGTCAGATCACAGAAACATAAATATGAAATTACTGTATTTTGACTGATCATTTAAAGATTTTCTGTACTCCCCATAATTTAATATTCCAACAAAAACGGTCTTTCGGCATCAGCAAGTGTCCAAATGATCCAAATCCAGAGAAACATTTAATCCAAAACCAAATGCATCCATGCATCCTCAGATCACTTTAAATATGCCGCCGGTGTCCTGATGTATAACTCTATTCCTGTAATATTTTGATAATGTATTATTTTCTCAGATTCTGAGACATCAACATGGCAACTGCACTGGAATTTATTTGGCCAATTACAAGCTTTCATTCACTGTTCCCCAGCCTATTTAAAAACCAATGAGAGTCTGAGTTAAAAAGAAGTTGTCTGCCCCTATTCTAGTGTCTCTACACCCAGAATGAAAAATATAATATTATTAAGACTAGAAGGGAAATCAAACCCTTTCCAAGTACTGTTCAATGAAAACATGAACCCAAAGAATAAGCACAATAGAAAGTAAAAGTACACGTTCTTAATGTACAGTCCAACTTGACGCCTCTACCATATCTGTTCATATCTGGTCATCAAAGTTTAGTCTCTGTGCCATTTGGTTTTTCCTGTGCTTCAGTGTAGAAGAAGATGCCACAATGATATGGGGCTGCATCTGAGCTTTGAGATAAACCTTAATGCCAGAACTGATGGTACATTTGTTGATAAATGTGGCGTTGCAAAAAATAAATAAATCGGAAACTGGAAGGGATAGGGTGGGTTCATTGGTTAAAGCTCTGGCATAGCAATCAATCACTGTACCTATAGAGAAAGGACTAGAATGTGTGTGGAGTAGAGAAGTGACAATATCTTGGGAAGAGACAGTTGAGACTACGAACAGAAAGAGAGCAAAGAAAAGAAGCCTGGCTCTCTGTTTGGGGCTCTTTACTCTTTTTTTGCCAGGAGAAAGGAACCCTTTCCAGCTGGAAGTCACGCTCCCTGTTTTGTCACACAGGCTTCCTCTGTCTCCATTCATCACTAAAACAGAAAGGGTCTGAAGAGCATTTAGTTCAAGCCTCGAACTGCTACTTAACTGTACTTTAAATGAACGTAAGAGTTGTTTTATTGGAATGGGTGTTGCTTTTTGAACACTATAATATACATAACTGTCATCCTATTATTGCTTTTCTTGTTGTTTCTTGTAGTGACATCATCTGTTACTGGCTTTGGAGTCCCATTGGTGGCAGTTCCATGCTGGAAAATGCTGTCTCAACCTAACTCTCAGTCAACCAAACGACAAGTTGAGAGCTGGAGTTGAGGCAGGTTTTAAGCTTCTTGACAAACCATTATATTGCACCCACCTGTCCATCAGGTCATCTTCTGGCCTTATTATTGTGAATAAAGTTTATCCTTCATAACAAAAACTAAATGAATGAGTTGTCAAAAAATTCACTGCCCGTACAGTGTGTGCCCATGGAGACACGAGCTAATCAGACCAATTTCGTTTTTTGAACCAAGCTGTAAAAATGTGCTTTTTGAATGGGGTGTGTAAGTGACTTTCGGTGCTTCTTCAGCCAACCTTAAGTGGACACTTGACGACGGCAAGCAACATTACAAGACAAATTTTGCACTTTTGCATCGGCTTCATATTTCAACACCAGTGGTTGTGGCTTGGTTACACCATGGCTGCAACCAATCCAATAATAGATGGGGTGGGACTCGTCACCAAGGTAACCAGAGCGACAAAGGCTCATTTATGAGAACTGATTGCCTGTATGTTGCTGCTGAGTGTTATGGAAAAAGAAAAAGATGATATAAGCAAGTCGACATTGCTTGTCTATAACACAACATGGACATTTCCTTTTTAGCAAAATTGACCAAATTTGAAATGTTTTTGTTTTACTTTGTATACAAACTGCAAGATAAGTTAAGTGACAATGTCCAAATAGTAAAGATCAATTTTAAGGTGAACGTAATATGCAAGAGTAGCCAAGGGTCGTTTATTCTTTGCTATATGAGTGGCATAAATATATCTGGGGTTATCCAGGCATCACTATACCACTGATGAAGTCCAAACATTTTGGTAGATTATGTGTTGATTGAGTAATACAGGATATTCTTTGACTATGAATGGGTCAGTGTTTAACCTGTGCAGTAACAGTGACATGCTGGTTATCCGGTGCTTTGCAAAAAGAACATCAACATACAGTAGTTTCCTCCCATCTGCTCATTTATGAGCATGGTTGGTAAAGATTGGTGGCTACACCTCACCGATCCGTTTTTTTCTCTATGGTGTGGTTCAACATTTGTTCAACTGTTTCTTCTTATCCAAACTATGTCAAAAAGCTCTCAAAAGATATATAACTGCTTAGATTTGGTAAGTTTTTGTGCTTTTATAGTCCAAAACTGACCTGTACTTAAACTGCAATTTTATTGTTTGGTTTATGACCATACAACTTAAAAATTAATTCCCATCCCCTTCAGTTTGTGTCTTAGCCTCACTGACTTCGGCAATAAGCTCAGAGTGTAATTTCACAATGTGGCTAGCATGAAATAAGACTCTTTATTTTTTATTCGAGAGATAGGACAGTGGATAGAGTCGGAAATCAGGGAGAGAGAGAGAGTAGGGAATAACATCCACCGGTTACATTCGAACTTAGGCCGCCCGCTTGGAGGACTACAGCCTCCATACACACTCCAGAGTCTTACTACTGTGTTTGTGGTGGCAGGTCTTGTCCCCCCCCCCCCCCCCCCCCCCCCCAATAAACTGGTTGTTTTTAGGTCTAAACAGAAGAATAATTGATGTAAAAAATAATAAAGGTTGGTACAATGAAAAGCACAGTAGTAGATTGCTAACTGTAGTAGAAAACTGAAAACACTCAATGTATGTGACATTAGTTGACAATGCAGACTAGATACTGTATACTGTGCTTTACAGAAAAAATAGCCTTCAGAGACCAAGGTGCTATCTATGTTGATGAGAGGTTGTGAGATGTTTTTTGTCCAGTGCAATCAATCAGAAAAATCCCATACATATCCCAGCCACTAATCAGACATGACTGTTATGCCTCAACTAGTGGTGTTTTCTGGAGAGTATTTTTCATAGAATGGTTTTAAAATTAAATTTAAGGAGGGCCCCTCTGCCCTGCGGTAATCAAAAGGGTCATCAGGTCACAGCAGCTGTACTGTAATATGGCACCACAAGATAATGACAATATCTATTGATTACAATCAAGTCAGTATTGTGTATTGAATGGACGTGAAAAAATTAAGTGAACGTCTTCAAAGCCCTATTGTCTGTCAAATTGTACACCAATGTATTGAAACGATCGTAATATGTTTTGTTTGTTCTCCAGTGTTGAAAACAAATTCTGTATTACTTGGACGCTGTTTCACGATGGGACAAAAATGCGTCACAACCCTGCGTGCGTGTGCGTGTGTGTGTGTGTGTGTGTGTGTGTGTAGTGGAGTAAAGGCTTGGCAGGGTATGCTGTGCAGGCAATTAAAACTCCTCATTAATGCTTTGTTAGACAACACTCAAGCTAATCCCATCATATGGAAGGCTGTGATAAGAGCTTTTGCTTCTCCTACTGTCTGTCTGTCAGTCTGCTGGGAGCAGATATGCTATCAGTCGCCTGTTGTAAAGGTGAACAGAGAGAAAGCCATGAAGACTCAGTGTGTATGTTTTAAATCAGCTGAGGTCGGCTGGTGAAATAAGGATCCGAGTTAAATTATAGGTGGTGTACACCAGATAGCCCCTAGCTCCAGCCATAAAAAGAATCGTCATCAATGCATTTGAATTAAAAAATGGTTTCTAATGATAGCTAAGCAAAAAAATAAATAATTTTATTATATGACTGGAATACAATTTGGTGAGGTTTTGGCATAAATTAACTGTTTAGGTTAAGGGAAACATCATAATCTGGGCTAAAATTACTGCTTTGCAAGGATAAGGGGAGCTTTGCTGTGTTATACAAGGACAACTAACGTTATTGTGGGGGTTAGGAAACAATCATGCTCATTCTAAAAAAATAAATGACAGGAGGTCGAAGTTGGAAAATATGCATGCACATAAATAACAGTCTTATTCTCTGACCTAAATTAATTAGTAAAATCTAAACAGTAAACTTTTTGTGTTCTGATATTGTTATAACTATCATCTTTGTTACAGTAAAGGACATGTCTAAGAGACAGTTTTTTGACTGGCTTAGTCCCCCATTACTGAAACAAAATCCCATTTTAAATGCATCCAAATTTATAAGCAGTCTTCTATTGCAAAGTCAATTGCATAACCTCCCTTGATCCGTCACATGAAACAGCAGCATAAAAACACAGCCTTGCAGCAATAGAAAGAGGTTTTTTTTTCACTCTTTTTTTCACCATTGTGCTGCGCATGTCAGGCCCGATGATTGTGATGTAGTCGGAGAGTGTGCATGCTACGGAGAGCCTTGGCCAAGCTGGCAATGAGGGAAACACATTACCATTTCCAGTGTGTGTGTGTTGTTGGGGCCCCGGAGCTGACTTCTGTGCTGCTACTACCTCTGCTAGACTGGAGCTGTCAGAGCTGCTCTGCTCATGTCTGTGTCATCACCACAACTAACACTTTTACGACCACTGCATGCTCAGATGGGCATAAACACACACACACACAGACACAAACATATATATGTTTATATATCTAATACATATAGTGTTATATACAATTCCATACTCTTAAGTACTCTGGAAACACATGCATGCATAGACACATACTCAAACATCCTCAAAAGCCCACAGTCATCATCAGTATAGTGGGACTAAAGCTGTTTGTCCAGGTATAATCCCCCCCTCTGTTGCTTGCAGACACAGGTGCAAACACTCAGAGCAAACATTTAATAGCTTGCACCAGTGGTTTCAATGGTAATGAATTATTAACTTTAAAAACAATTAGATGTATACATTTAAAATGTGTGGCACCCCTGAAACATTGATCTGAGCAACTACTGCACAGTTTGAACCAAACATGCAGTTATTTAAAAATTCAACCTTTTTTCTGCCTTAACATTTACACCCAAATACATGGAAATAAACTGTACTGGTATATGGTATAACTTGTTAAATGTTGTACTATTTCACATGATTGATATCATCAGTGAAGTTTTCCTTTAAGGTACTCCGCCTTAACTTGATTTCTTTTCCTTGTATTTGATAGCTAGTTTTAGAGTTTTCCTCTCTTTCACTATAGAGTCCAAAGCTTTCAACTGACCCAGACACTAAAACCAGAGTGCTGTAGATAAGTGTACTGAGGTGTTATTCAGGGAAATTGCTGCAATGGCTGTGCAAGAAGAACATAAATAGAGGATTCCACATAAAATCTGGTGTCGGGCCTTTTGCATACAGCAGTTATTCAAGGGATATTATTATCATCTATCCCCAATCTCAGTGGTGCTGAGCTAGTGTACACTTTCAAGGAATGATGATCTCAAAGCCGAGACACCAATAATAAACCCTATACATGTGTCTGCAGTCACACAGTAATCTGTTTCACAAGATAAGGCAAACTCAAATGGCACAAAGCCTTTGAACTAGTTCAGGAAAATGGAGTGTGTTGCTACTCTCACAAGACACGAAATACTTTCTGTATAAGAATTCAAACATTATCTCCATTAAAGCTTTCTAGCAGCGTTAGAATGGATGGACCACACCTGAAATGCGTTTTTTTCCGCATTCTTAAGACTATAGATCTGACCCTGGACTTCTCATTCACACTTTCATTAGGACCAGCATCATCCATTTATTCATATCTAATCCATCCTCCAGTCTTAAATGTGGACTTTGAATCCCAAGCTTCATGTTTTGAAGATCTAAATTAAACCCAGCAACAGACACCGAAAGGTTTTCTTCCGCCTTCATGTCTGAGTCTCTATTTTCGAGGCCAGCAAGCAAAAGAAAGACAAAAGATAGAGTAGGAACATTCGGAAAAAAAACAGGGGAATTAACTCAGAAACCACTTCTTGCCAATACTCAAAACAATTTACTTCTTCAGAAGGTGCACCCAATACCGGAATTCCGGCACCTTCCACCACCCATCGAGTTTTGCAAAAAAAGAAAAGTGTTGATTTCTTTCAGACAAAGAAAACAATACTTAGTTGTCATCCAGTTCCAGCAGTCACATTAGCCAACCTTAGCAGGATGAATGGCACCAATATTCCCGGTTCCTGCCTTCACAACAACATAAGTTCAGCAACAACACATGCTCCTGCCAAGCACTTGGATATCAGGGTCACCTTTAGCTTACTATATCTTGGAATAAGATGCTAGCACTCCTGCCTCACAGGGCACCTGTTACAGGTATGACAATGTCTCCTGCTGCCTCTCTGTAGCAACTACAGCATACCCTGATTAGGACATTAGGCATCTGTATTCCAGCAGACCTTGTACCCTATCTCCAGGAACCACAACTTGCTTAGTTTTGGTTTGTTGCCATCTTCCTTGCCCCAAGCAGGGCCTTTGGCATCGTGATACCAGCGCCCACTGGCTTTTTTTAAATGCATGTCAGCGGCGATGCAGCTGGGGCTGTGCAGATTGTTTCACTGTTATATCTTTGGTGAAAGCAGCCAAAGGAGTTTAGGACCCTTAGTCCACCTCTGTGGCTTGTTGGTGGAATCAGTCATCTATCAAATGGAAGGTCGGGAGTTTGATAGCCAGCTCTTGCATTCACATGTTGAAGTTTCCTTGGGCAAGACACCAGATTGCTCCTGCTGCTGCATCAGTGGTGTATGAATGTGTGAATGGGATTAGTTAATACTGATGGACACTTTACATTTCAACCTCTGCCATCAGTGTGTGAAGGCGTGGTGTGAATGAGTATTTGTGACATGCACTGTAAAATGCTCAAAATCTGCTTTGAGTAGTAGAGAGCGCTATACAAGCTCAAGTCAATCTAACATGTACTGTATTTATACAAAGAAATGCTCATTTCAGTTCAAGCTCTGAAAGCCTTTCCCACTCTTCTTCTGGCTGTACTTGTGTGTCCACTGACAAGGTGCAAATTGTTTCAATGTTATGTGTCACAACTGTTTTTCCCTGCTTTTCAACCAATTATAAATTGGTTGAAAAGCAGCCATTATATGTAATTATTGATCACCCTTAGCCCATCTCTGCCAGATTCTGACTTACAACCATAGGATGCTAATTATTAGCCATCTATGGGGCAATTCCTGATCACTTACTCAATCCCTCCACCCACTTTTGACTACCTTCTGTGACTTAACTTATCTCCCATCCTGCAATCCCATAGTCCACATCCTTTGAATTTATTTTAGTCACAATCAACACAAACTACACTTCCAGCCAAAAAGCTAAACCAAATCAGATCTTCAATTTCCTTCTCATCCGATGCTGCACCAAACAAACTTCAATGCCACCTCAGCTTTACTCTATTTTCACAAGGACATGCCATCATCTCTTACTTACTATCAATAGCATACCCAATAGTGGACCTCGTTATGTGACACGTTCAAGTGGAAAATCCTGTTCATACATCCCAAAGGACCAACTCCCAGTGTTCAATCATCAAAAGCCTATACTGCTCACCCTTGAAGACTTTTTGTTGAATCCTTCTTCCTTCATCCCACTGCATTAGTCAAAACTTAAGTCGTTTTACATATCTTAGTCTTTGCTGTTGGTCCATCTATATCATATAACCACAAAAGGAAAATGTTGGAAAAACAGTTGTGCAGCTTTCCAGGAAAACAGAAAGGGACCTTTGAATGTATGGTGAAGACAAGAGTCAAAATGTTTATTTGTCAATTTATTTGAAATACCAAGGAATCAGTTTGCCTCTGTGGTTTTTTATCTAATTGTCACTCCCCAACCTCTTATTTGCCTGTTTTGGTGTGTTATCATGGTAAATGATAGGGTCAGAGTTATATGATGTATTTACATCAGACATTCTTGTCTGTTTCATGAGACTTGTGTGACTGAATTGTGACTGTAAAATAGACAACAGACTTAAAAGTTGACCCTTTTAATGTTTATATATGCAGACCTTCTTTTAAAATGAGACAAAGTAAAACTGTAAAGAATCATTAACTTTATATCGCATGCATCAGATGTGCTAAAACACATCTAAATTTGTATGCAATATTGTGTTGATTTGGGGAGGTGTGATTTTGATGTTTTTGGCTGTTCTTCAAGCATTTTTCCCTTTAATTTTTCCTTTGTATAATTTCCTTGAAATAAAGATGTCCACAAATTATCTGCAACCTTTTCACTCTCCATTTTATGATGGTTTGTTACTTATTTGGATTATGACAAATGCAGGCTTACTCCAGCATTACAGCAGGGAGATGGCTGGTGCATTGTTGCAAGGGTTGGCTGTCAGCCAGGACAGCTATAGTGTCTGGCACAGCTCTCAGTGCAGGTGTCATAAGGATATCACCGTAAAAATAATCATTTTGTCTGAAACAATCAGCTAAGTTCACAGAGAGCATATCTTTCGGTGATGGAAATTATGGCTGATTCATTTTCACTTATGCAACGAATCAGGCATTAGCATTAGCATAACATTGAGCAGGTTAATTTCAAACAAAACCATCTCACTCATCCGAGAGAGTATATTGGAAAAGTGTATTAAACTTTATAAGAAGCGCTTGTAGCTTTTCAGTTATATGCATTACAAACCAATATGCTTTTTTAACATTCAAAAAGTTGTTTATGCATTTTAAACTATAACAGGACAAAAATATAACCAAATCTTTAAAAGAAGGATGACTTGAAACTGATATTATAATCTATAGATCTTTATTTATTTTGCAGATAACATATATATTGCTGTCATGCTTTTTCATATAACACCATCTAAAGACATTTATTATATTTTTTTACATATAATATTTTACATTAGGCCCATGAAACAGCTAGAAATATACAAAACAATAATCTCTGACTAGACATTTCTATGACTTTAGTATTATTACATTATTGTTATCATCATCATCTTTATTATTACTCTATTCTGTTATTGTAATTATAATTTTTACAGTTGAGAAAGATATGTGCTTCAGTTTCTGAGATAATATTATTGCAGAAAACAGCAAATAATATCACTTCTTTTTGTTCAACATTTAGACAAAGAAAAGAAAAACTCAGGCTGTACGGACATTCACAGATACATGTATTACACAGTCCAGTTTACAACATCATTCAAAAGAGAAAACTGTAGTATTGTAACTTTATACAAAATGCACGGAATCCTTTGTCATTGCACATTTTAATACAAATATCTTTCAGAAAAGAAAACATAAATAAAAGGAAATATATTGGGACTGATTCAACCTGATTCCTTTCACGTTAGGCTGACGCAGAAGCGAATATTTTTGATCCTTCGTCGCAGTGATACGTTGATTTTTGTTGTATTTCACAGAGTCAGCTTCTACATATCGGTTTTAATATTGCAGAGCAAACTTGATATGTAACGATAGGTTTTTTATTTTATCCTCTTAAAAGGAATAGTTTCAGTGGTGTTGGCCTATATACTGTAGCATCTGGCTTCGTCCTTGTATTTAACAGTGCTTTTGCCGGCTTTTTTCTTTTACTAAGCAAACGTTTCTCTCTCTTAGTCTGGTATTGTAAATCTGTACTCGCCACAGGATAAAAAAAAACAAAAAACACTATGGCTATTACTAAGATTACTCAGTGAAGGCTATCACAGTTCATTTACACTGAAAGAAATTATGCTTACTGAATTGAACACAGAAAAGAGGCAACCATTTGGATCAGCTTTCGGATGTGCCAAAGTGATTCGATATACCAATTCTCAATACTGATTCACTTGTCCTTGTTTGTAACTGCCTGACTAGCATGTTGGATTTACAGGAGAACCTGGACAAAATTTAAAAAGTTGCTTGTCTTTGAAAACAGCATGAAATGTTTCAGTGTATAATGGTGGTTTCTGAGAGAATTTGGTCACGTCTACCTTTGTTCCTGAGAAATGGGTTACTAAAGAGATAAACAAGTAAACGGTTCCTGTCAGAATAGTGGTAGCTATCAAAGAAATCCATCATACAGTCTCCAATGCATCTGCCACTGCTGCCTATTCACTATCACAGTTTTTCATATAGATCAGAATTAGTACTAAAGTGGTTGTCAGAAAAGGATATAGAAATATAGGGAGAAATGTAGTCTGAAGTGCAGATAGGACATTTTATGTTTTAGCTACACCTTTATTGTTAAAGATGCTAGTTTATACCTTGGAAATTGTGCTTTTAGGCGGTTATGTAATTCTTACTGCACCCTGTTGAATCAAAGTGGATGCATGATTTTATCCACATATAATGAACAGGGTCAAATGTCTGAACCAGTCTTTCATCTCGAGCGTATTTTTGGTCCTTCTCACTCTCACATATAGAAAATGACCTAAAAATAATCCTACAAATAAGATTCAGACAACATATAAAATAAAGTTATTGTTCTTTTTTAAAAAACAAACAAAAAAAACAAGTATAACAGTCTCTGGCTATGTTTTCTTTGCAAGTTATTTTGCTTTTTTTCACAAGTTAAAATCTAGCCCCCAAAAAGTTGGACGCTTCAAAATTTCATCCTGTGCTAGTGTTTGTGCTTTTCAAATGAGCCCCAGACATGGGTGGTAAACATTTCAGGCAAACTGCAGTATTCTGCAAGGGGAGGTGGTATTCTGGCTTAATTATATTTTACACAGACAAGCAGATTTGGCCTTACCTGTTGCACATTCCCATATTCCCATTGCCTTAAGGTGGTAAATATTCAATTTTAAATTTACACACTGTCAAAAAGATTTGTCTCCTACTACACTGTTTTCATTTTAATGTATTTATTTCATGTACAAGCAAAATGCATTTAACCAATATTTGTCTTTGTACAGTAATTGTAGTTTAGTATACTCACTATCTTTAAAGATGCACAATACTATTGAATCAACGCGGGCCTCCAAATTTAAATTATATATTCAATATACAGTAATTTCCTAATTCACATTTCCTTTTCTAAAAAGACTAACTTTTTTGCATAATGAAATTCATAATATCACAACAATTTTGCTGGGTATTTTTTTCTCTTATGTTTATAACTCTGTATTATACAAATAAACAAACAGAAAAACCCCTAAAAATAAGCATGTAATCAGGTTGGTCTCACGTGTCCCCAGGAGGTAGGTGAATAAAAGCAGACATAGAAGTCTGGTGGTCGTTCCCAACCTTGATTACGTTTCTTCTGTGTAGATAGCCATTCTGTCCATTGTGACAGAGAGACAGGCAGAAGTTTCTAGATGTAGGCTTCCTCATTGGCAGGATTCTGACTCTGATTTTCTGTCTGCTGGTCGGGGCCATTTTCCTGAGCCTTCACCAGTGCCAAAGGCTTGATCATTATTCGCAGACGCTGGGTGGAAAAAATCACACCATTTAACTCACACAGCTGAAAAATGGGCTGAAATAATACCATGTCATCTACCAGTGGTAGGGCCTAAGCAGCTGCAAAGTTTGTGAAAAACCCCCTAAGCTGTAATAAAACACACCAGCTGTGAGCATAATGAATGCACAGCCTCTGTCTCTGTGTGTAAACATTGTGTAAGATACTCTTAGAAAACACATGTAGTCATTTATTATTATGTATAAAGCTACACAAAATAATACTGCTAAAGATAGACAAATTATATTCATGACATGTTGACCTGACATATGTGCTGGTTCTACTAACCCAACAATACCAGTTAATTCCAAACTTCACTAATATTCCAACTATTAGGTAGTTTTGGACCAATTCTCTGCAGCACAGAGAGCATTTATATAAAGTGTTTTTGAAACTTTAGCGTCCACCTGGGTGCAGAGCACTAATCAGCTGGATGATTGCTACAATTAGACAATCAGCCATCAGCTGGTACTGCAGGATCTGACACCTGCACATTGCCTCTGGCAGCCTCCATTGCACTGCATACAATTATGGCCCATTTACTCTGTCAGTGGTGTCTATAAAGCTATCTGTCACTAGGGAAGGTATAGATGCAATCAAAAAGCTCTCAATGTAAATGGGATGCCGGAAAAGGTATTATCTGCCATTGATTCCAAGCACTTGATCAATAATAATGCGGCATATAATTCTGCTGCATAAAAATGAATGTCATTTGCTGAATGCTAAGTGGTTGCTATAGCAAAATGGCATCTGGAATTGTTAAACAGAACTAATTAGAAACTCTATTTTACTAATCCCTTTATCACTGTTATGCTCCTCATGGCAATTTATGACAACTCTACCCAGCATGCCTCTGTGTTTGGAGATTATTAAAGCATTGAAGCACAGAGCAGTTACAATGCACAGAGCTAAATCACTCATGAGCATTTTAACGTCCAGAGTGAAGTATCTTTTTTTCCTGTTAAATCACATTTCCAGTACTGCTTTCATTGGCAGCTTGTGTAAATGCTGTAAATGCCAGGGATATAAATCTACACACATTTTGGCTTAATAATGGATAACATTACGGAAGTTGACCTTAAATGTTCATTCAAGCATTCCTCTATGTTTGAAGCGGATCTTCTGTTTTATAACCCCAGGGCATGTATGTTGCATTTACATTACATTATCCTTACAAAACACCAGCACCCTTTAAAAAGAGCCATATTCCATCAGTGGGTTTATCATACAGCATGTTATAATACATTTGAGCCAAAATCTTGCATACCAAGTAATCCACTCTTAGCACTGAGCCTGATTTGCTGTCGACTGCAGATTAAAATTCAAACCAGCTAATAGATGCGTGAAATGCTCTGGGGGGGGGGTACACTGATGCAAATGTTTGGGGAAATCTGTAGCCAGTCGATTTGCATTTCATTCTGGCTGGTGTAAGCTCTTGGTATTTAAATACCAGTCGTCACATTTAGTAGAGCAATACCATTTGTTTAAAAGTGTGTGTTTATCTACAGATATGTAGATGGTTTTATTTTTCATCAGTAGTTTTGTAACACTCACTGCCTCTTGTACAAGGACAAGAAAGTTATTCTGTGCAATGTAGTTTAAATTAAAATTGGTTTGAAGTAGGGCTGTCACCATTAACCAGTTAATTGCATTTAATTCATAGCTTCTTTTTCCATGGTTAAGTTAATGTTGTAACCTTCAAACCTTCAACCATAAGGTCCTTACTCCTTATTTCAAATTCATAACTCATACAGCAAGTAAAGTACTCTCAGCTCCAGACAGCTTAAACATTTTTCAAAATAAAAGCCTACATTTTTCACTTTTAAATGCAAAATAATAATCCCAATTTCACATTTAAGTCGTTTGACAGCCCTATAGTTTTAAGTAAATAACAGGTCAAATAGTAATATACAAGTACACTGCATCATTGATAAGACTGTGTCTCAGTGATCTTACCTCTTTGTATGTGCCTTTGAGTGTGAGGAACATGTAACCCATGTAGCCAGGGATGAGAGTCATGGAAGACAGGGCCATGCACCAGCCGACCCCCTGGCCCCAGAGTGGGAACACATAGTCACCCAAGGTCAGGGGGACCATCTCCACTGCACTGAACAAGAAGACTCCCTGAACAAGCGGAAAGAGAAGATATATTTCAGCACATTTATCATCATGCTCAGAGGAAGTTAAAACTGCAGAAATACACAACTTTTGTAACAAAGATGACACTTTTCTAAGTGCTTGGCTATACACAGGAAGAAATGCTTCATTAAAGAAATTTAGGAAAAGCTCTTCGTCATACCATTTTGATGGTAATGCTATTTAAGCATAGGGCACTAAGATTTACTAAAGCCAGGCCTCAAGTAAAAATAGTTCAGTAAACACCATTTGACTTTCTTTTTTTTTTTGCACATAACCATCTAGCTAGTGAAACAAAGCATATTTCTGAATACACACATTGAATTAAGTCTATGTACATGGCTTCAGTCAGACATTATAAAGCTAAACATTGTCCATGATTGGTTGTTTTTCCCTTGTGCTTGTACCATTGTTGGTTAAATTCTGCATATTACCCCGAGATAACACTTACAGCCACAATGAGTGGAGTGAAAACAACCCAGCAGGCCTTCCACCAAAGACAAGGCCTGTGGCCAATCATTTCCTCAATGTTGTCATAGAATTTGTTTACACCTGAAACCAAAGAAAAAGCATGATGAACAGAGTCAAGTTTTGTGCAGCATTCATATTTTGTGCAGTGCATGATTTATTGTCTCAAGTCAAATATGTGCAGAATTATTTTACATGGGGAAAAAAAACATATTTAAGAAGGTTACTCAGACTGAAGTGTGGCTTACCATAAAACCAGGAAATGGAGACGCACTCAAAAAAGACCAGGAAGAGCAAACACATCCCACTAGCTGAGTAGTAGTCAAACAGCTTGAACACATACAGTCCACCCTGTAAGAAGAAACACAGGAAAAAAGAAAAGATTACAAGACTGCAGAAGACAAAGGGAAAACATTGAAGTAACGATTATAGTATTGGACATGCTGGACAGAACTAAATCGGTCAAGTGGAATGACATCAAGGGTGGGAGCACCACCGGCTGTGGCTGGTGAGAATCAGTGATGTTTCATTGGTGAGGACAGAACTGGTGCTAAGACTACCGTGTGTAAGCTGGGCATGTGCAGCACAAACAGGGCTGTGGAAGATAAAACTTCTTGAAACATTTTAGGTCTGTGTCTTCAGTTAACAGGTCATCATGCTGGCCAGTTTAGAAGGACTTGCTTCTTTTTGTCAAGTTTCACCCTGTGAAGATCTGTTTTTGCCCGCCTGTAGCTATGATTCGGTTTGCTGCCTTATTCTAGAAGGACTGTGCGTGTGGTATGATGGAAATTGAGTTTGGCAGAAGGGACAAAGCAGCATCTTCAAGTGTGATTGGCCAACATGACCTTGGCCTGCAGTGATTCAGTCATTTTTAGCTCTCAAGTAAGCAGACTCAGAAGCATGGTTGACAACTTTTTGCTCACTTATGACTCAGTGACTTTGGCTTTTTTTCTTTTGAATCTAATCTCCTACTGTCACTATTAATTGTGTGGGGTGCTGCTTCAAATTGATGATAGTGCAAATACTATCATCTTTATAAAAAAATAAAGGTTTGATGTTCTGCACTGTATTCTAAAAAAGAAGAATAAGAATTCCTTCAAGCGTAACATTTTTTTCCGTTCAAGAGAGCCTTCATGGTAAAATTATAGTGACCAAGAACAGTGACTTGTTTTTTCTTCATTATATTCAACATATAATCTTTTAAATGGGACGATTGGTTATTCTCCCAAGGCATGACATGGGGTAAATTAAATATTACGTGTGCAACTGTGGCATTTTGACCATAGGGGATTGAGAGGTGTACTCTCTTGGAGTGCTCAATATAGTTAGACGTTACACTCTGAGGAGTGGTGCGTTCAGTTGATGTTTCATAGGTGTTTTCCCCCGAATATATATATTTTAAAGCAGGTGGAATTTCAGATGGAATTTGTGTCCTGACATTGGGGCTAGGAGAAGGGTAAGGGGGTCAATAAAAACAAATGTATTCCCTGTGGATCATAAATATACTCTACAAATGTCATGGAAATACAGCCATTAGATGTGCCATGTCATCCACCAAAGTGCTGTTCAAGGCTAGATTTTGGCCTGGTATATAAGGGCATTAAATACAAAAATACAAAACATGTAGGACAGAAAGGTCAATTCAATTGAACAAATCACCATCTTTACTAAAACTAAATCATGGTTGAAAATCTCCTTCATGTTGCAGTCTACAAACTGATGCTAAATGACCTGAACCACTTCAGCCAGGAACAAGAGTCTCAGAGGGAGTAAGACTCCTTGACCTTTTTTTTAACCTAAGGGATTTCACACAAGGGCCACTTGTCTTGCTGAGTTAACAACCTAACTGAGTTAACAGCATTTCAGGTTACTGGGTCACCTGCTAAGGTCAAACCACGTTCCTCTGGGATGCTTGCAAGTCTGTGGAAAATGTTTAATCATCCTGTAACAACGTGACAGAAATGTAGCATCTAAAATAAAAATATATTGATGCATGCAAAGTCAATATTTAACATGTTTACTCAGTTAAGTAAAGGTCAACTTATTATTCTCCTGTAAGGTGTACAGTTCTTTGGCAATATCACTATAGTGTTGCATACAGTGTGCAGTGAGTGCATTTGAACTAACTTCCCAGTAATATTGTAAAACAAACGTGGATAATACATTGAGATAAAGTGTTTACCTGTGTGATGTTGGAAAGTCCAATGATGTAAGAAATAAGGCAGACAATTGCAATGAAGATCTCTCTGCGTTTTCGGAGAACATGAGGGAATTCATCAACCAGTGCAGTGATGAAACCTTCCACGGTGCAGAACTGCAGAGATAGTCAAAACAAAGAGTCATCTGTGAAGTCATATTCTGTAGCCAAAGATGAAAATTTTTATTATCTCTGTATTGTTTGTTTATTGGTCAAAGAATTTAAAAAAGAAGCTTTATAATCTATGCTCTGGTTAAGAATCTGGCCCAAAATCCACCACCTTTGTTGAAATATATTTACCTGGCTGTCAATTCCCAGCATCAGCAACATTGAGAAAAAGAGTATGGCCCAGAGAGGCGATATTGGGAGCTGAGTGACCGCCTCAGGATATGCCAAAAACGCCAGGCCAGGTCCTGACAAAAGACAAGTATTAAAGACGTGCTGATAGGAAAAAATGGTCTACATTCTTTTAACACAAATAAACATACAATGAGCACTACATTGTTCAAAATCCTAACAGTCAGAGAACAAAGTTTGAGTGCTGAAGGTCAAACTTGAGTACCTGCTTGGAGAATTTTGCAAACTCTCCAAGCAATTGTCTTTCCAATAACCCCAGACATCAGAATTTACAAATAGTGACAAGCTTAAACCTTTCCTTTCTGCCTGAAAGAAAAACATTAAGCAATTTCAAAGGATTATTTTTGCAATGTTTGAAGTACCTTTGCTTATTGCCTATTGTCACTATTGAGTTTCAACATTGATTGCAATTACCTGAGGCTGCCACATCAGCGATGGGTCTCTTTGTTACATTGGACATGAATCCCACGATGGAGAAGATGACAAAGCCAGCGAACATGCTGGTGAAGGAGTTGATGCAGCAGACAATGATGGAATCTCTGAAGGGGGGAGACAAAGCACAAGGCAGCCATTGTCAAGCCTGTATCAATTCCTTATCAACCCGTCACACATTGTGGAGAGACAAGGGGGAGGGGACAGTGGAGAGCCATTTTGCATCCTGCAGATGCACAGCCGCTGAGTACGTTTATATTGAACTGTGTTTTTTTAAATGGCGGAGAGCTCCAGCAGTTTATTTTTTATTTTTTGGGTAACCACAATAGTTGTGCTCCAGCTTTTTCGACATTGTGACTGTGGGTGATGCAAACCAAACGCCTTTGCCATTGAGTGTATAACGGAGCCACAATAATAACACGAATGATAGAGCTGGAGGCTCAAATAGTCCCAAAATAGAAGGTGCAGCAGACACTATGTTGCCAGGAAACCAAAAATAATCCCATTGACAGACATACATCTGCACGCTCTTCTTTAAAGAAATGGATGTTATTGTGGCCAGTTTTAGACATAAATTGTCATCTAAACTGGTATTTAATGCTTGTGATATGTATCTGAAATACAAAATGTTATAATCACATACCTGTATACATTGTTATTAAACGGATTGTAGCTGCCAAGAGCAATCAGAGAGCCTAATCCCAGCCCATAGGAAAAGAAGATCTGAGTAGCAGCATCCAGCCATACCTGACAAACAAAGATGAGACAAAAGAGGCTAAATTGACCTGTTAGATGCCTAATAAATTTATTTCATTTTGACAAAGCTAGATAAGCAGTCTTGATATAGGCTTGCAATAATGCATCATGTCCCTTGTAAACCTTTGATGATAATAGCAGGAACTTCTGACGATATTTTCCCTAGGAAAATGTAATATTACAGGGCTGTCTCATGATACATGGACCTGTATCTGATGCCCTCTGAGCCTACTGCTTCATGTCAGAATTGACCAAAACCAGTAGGATTGTTCTCTCTCAAAGTGTCTCCTCATCTTATTTAGCTTTATCTTTTTTTTTTACACTTCAGCTATAATGATGTAGCTATTTAACGTATTCACAATCACCACTGAATAAAACATGGAGGCATCGGTAATAAACCCTATCATATGGGGTTTTTAAATGTTTGTACATAGATGCATGAGTCTAAATACATGCTATTTAACAGATATCTGAAAACCTATAGAATTTCTTCTCTTTCAACTGCACCATCTTGACTAGACACAAAAGGCATGTGTTGAGCAAGTGAAGGGAAATCAGAAATCATACCCCGGACTCCTTCAGTTTTTCAAAGTCTGGTGTGATATAGAAGACGATTCCATCATATGCACCAGGTAGAGTGACACCACGACAAAACAGGATGAACAGCATAAAGTAAGGGTACGTGGCTGAGAAGTACACCACCTATGGGACACAAAGTCAGTGTTAAAAAGAAGAATACTGTCTGCCAAAAGGAACTTATTGAATTAAACAGCTTGTGAGCAAAATTGAACTTGGAACATTTCTCTGGCAATGCAACAGGACTTTAGAAGAAGTGAAAAAAACCATTAAGACCATTAAGTTACTGAAGGCAACATGAAACGTGTTACAGTATTGTGGCAGCGTCCCTACAGCACAGAGCAGCACAGTGACCTAGTCAGCCATTCCCCAGAGGCAACATGACCCAACGATGGTTATGTTCAACACACTCTCAGTGCACTATTTCCCTCTTTAAATGAGCTAACTCTACTCTCCGCACTGATCTACCATTGTCAATAGAACTCGGATCATTGATAATTGAATCTGAAGAATACAAACTAAATGAACTGAGATACTGCCATTGACAATGCTAAAGACCATATAAGGATCTAAGTTTAAAACACAACTTTTAACCAGTTTTAAACTAGAACGAAAAGCATTAGAAATGTCAAAGTGTATGATCTTGCATCCCTTTCAGGAATGTGAAGGTGCTCAACATACTTAAGGTAATTTTTACTTGTGAGACATTTTAGTACAATGTGAAAGTCTTCTGGTGAAAGATAGTAGTTAAGGCAGAGTACTGCGTATCACAGATTGTCTTAATAAAGTTTTTTTAATGATTTTCAAATGTTTTGACAGTAAACTTCATAAAGTTAGCCAATCATTTGCTGGTATAACAGAATAACAAAGTACAATTGGCTAGATAAAGGGTTAATTGAAGTTATGTAATCACAAATCCCTTAAATCACGCCGACAATCCAAGACGTCATTGTATCAAGACTATGACCTTGAACATTAAGTTGAAAGAAATTCATTACCTGATGGAGTTTAATTTAACCATTTGTTTTGTATCCATGTACTTACTTTGCCAGTCCAGCTGACCCCTTTCCAGATACAGAAATAGACAAGCACCCATGCTATGGCGAGTGTTATAGCCAGTGGGACCCTGATCTCCCCGGGCTTCTCTAGGCCATCAGTCATCTGATGCATGTTACGTCTGTAAAGGGAGGAAATAGATCTTACTATAGTATACAAATGCCCCATCATACATGCACAAACGAATATGTGAACAAACAAATATGGGAGCAAATGTCTTCATGTGCTTAAATGACCCATATCCCTGGTTTTCTTTTCTCCCTACAAACGTTTTTAAAGGTCTTTCAGTTGTGGAAAATCATGCCTGTATACATAGATGTCAACATGCATTTTTACATGTTTTTTTCCTCTAAGCATGGTTTTGGCCCTTGAGTATAAAATTCCCCAAGATCTCTCTTCCAGATCTATCTGGAGATGGATGAAATTGACAGATTAGGTGAACCATATGGTGACCATTTCCAATGGCCATATCACACTCTAACCCTCATCTTCTTAGGCACATTTGGAACCATGACCTTTCTGTGTTGGTTAAATCTGTTCCAAACAGAGCAGAATCCTTGTGATCTAAACAGACTCTTTTGTTCTGCTTACTCCCAGAACTCCACCACAGCGCTGGTAAGGTTTCTGGTGTCCGCGATGCTGTAGTTTGTGTAGCAGCGGTCTGTGTTCCAGGGATTGCCACAACTCTGCCATGGCAGGTCCTGAAATTCAAGAGGAAAAAAAGAAGAAAAATCACACAGCTCTTTTTACTCGGACCACTCTCCCACTGCTGGGTCCCTTTCTCTCTGGCTGTCAAGCAGCCAAGACCATGATACTCATTGAGATTTCATGCTTTTCTCAGAGGTTGAATGCCTCATCACCAAATGCATTTATCAATACCTTGTGTAAGGTGCTAATTATGTGGGAAAGGAAGTAATAAATGTCATACCCTATTAAAGGCTGTGCAGCCTTATATAAAAGGTGCTGGCAAGCTGAACCAGACACTTAACTAAAGGGGTTACTATGTTAAAAATTACAACCTGACAACACAAACAAACAAAATTAAGCAAAAGGAAAATCTGCACCCTCATTTAAACAACTACGTTTGGATTTTTAACACCTATATTTCGAGAAACTATTGAAATCTTAACATTACAAGTTATTAGGAAATACTATGAATAAATAAATGAAATACTCACAGTAGTGAAGGAGTTGTACAGATAGTAAATAGCCCAGGAAATGATCACAATGTAATAGATATTTAGCCAGAAGGACAGAACAGCGGCAGCCAGACCCACACCTGAAAATAATAATAATAATTATTATGACACAATATATAACATATATAAAAGATGTTAAAAAGCATTGGTCTTTAATTGGAGTGCTAACCTTTGACCTCAGTTACATAATTACAGGGAGACCCAATTAAAGACTTTAGCTATGTCTGTTAATCAACCTGGTCTCCATGAATCATCCACATGACATTTAAAGCCTATTTAAGGGTCTTTAGGATAACATTAAAGTGTCTAATACCTTTGAACATGGGGGCCAGCTTCCACACGCCAAGCCCTCCAATAGACGTGTACTGACCAAGAGCCGTCTCCAGAAAGAACAAGGGCATACCAGCAAATATCAGGGTCAAAAAGTAGGGAATCAAGAAGGCCCCTGAATGAAAGGAGGGAGGTAAAGGGGTGTAAGTGAGGGTAAATCACAAACCATTGACATAAATCATCATCCAGATTAGATATATGATGAATAAGGGAGTATTTGGTTTCAAACTGCGGCCGAAATCACCGCGCAGGCTTTCGCTGGTGCGCAATTACGCATGGCTTAGATGCGGCAGGGAAATACGCTTTAGATTTATTCTAATTTAAAAAACCTCTGGGAGCAAACAGGCAGGTTCTGGTGCATTCCTTTTGATGTATGGATAATTGGGGGGGGGGGGGGATGCCAAGAATTCCGGATTACCTCCTCCGTTTTTTCCACATAAATAAGGAAATCTCCAGACATTTCCGAGTCCGATTGCGTATCCGACACAAGAGAGAAGAAAGTCAAATTTGCCACCCCACGTTTCTCTCTCGGGCAAATCTTTTTTTGTCTTCTGCACTTTCACCACCAAGGTTTTGGGTTTGTCGTTTGGTGTGGTGCTGGGGGCGTCGTTCACAGTCTCCGTTAAGACGTGTCCGTCCGAGGCTTTGGTCCCGTTGGTGGCCATGGTGACTGCGCGTGTTGGATAGTCCTGACCAGTGGAGAGAAGGAAATTTCAGCACCCGTCCAAGCAGAGAGAAGCTTCTCTGTCGTCCAGCTCGCAGAAATCAGCCGAGTAGAGATGAATATTCGGGGTAGTGTGAGTGTGAAAACCAGACGAAGGGGCAGCTAGCAGAGGTCCTGCGACCCTGAAAAATACAATTAAATGAGGTGAATAAGCGATAAGAAAATGTGGATTTCAATTTGATTAGGTACATTCACATGATTCTATTACAAATTCTTGTCAGATTTTTTCCTTAGTTTTAATAGCAGGTGTTGATGTCAGAATCATATCTCTATTTATATCTTACATTTTTAAAGTGATAAACTTTAAACTAAAAAAATCTGTGTAGTTCAGTTTATTTGGATGTCAATTGATTTTCCAGTTCACGTTTTGAACATGTGACCAAGTTATTATTCTTTACCGTATTAATTTGTATTTTCCCTCGACTACTTGCTTTAAAGTAGTTTTAACACGTTGTTGTATTCGTCAATTCTAACTGCATGACATTTCTTCAGAGGACGTCAAGAGAGAAAAAAAAAACTTGCCCCTCGATCCGTGAACCCCACGGGGTGAAATAAAGACTTCTCATGCAATAAGAATCACTTTTAATGGCCTGGAGTGAATGCATGTTAGCAAAAATTTAGAGCCTGCTTTTGTCCGTGATTCATTACACTCCAGATTCAATGGCCCACTTCCTTCTGCTCCGGTACAAGAGAGGGGCAATTAAACACATTTAGGAGTCAGACGCTGCGATAAAGTCTAATGAATCACCTGCAGAGACCATAACTCACTGGAGCCTTTGAATAGACTTATTTTTTTATCAAATATCTGCACGATACATTAAAAAAACACATTTTATTTTTTATTTAAATAAAAAACAATTAACGTGCGACTGCGTATCAAAATTTCTATATTTCAATGTAAAGTCCTTCATTTAAATCGGAGGGTTCTTTTAAATTTCATAGTGCAAAATGATAATGATAAAAATGTTGAGCGCGCTTCCGATGCTCTTCATCACCTCGCGTGCGTAATTGTAAAGCGCATATAGGCAACATGGTCACAGATCTTTACATGTATTACTTACTGAGCACAATATTCAGAAAGACATTTTATGGTATCTTATTCCTATTTACGTTAATGTTCTCTTAAAAAAAACCAGCCGCACAACCTCAAAATAACGGAATTTAGAGAGCAAAGACGTGATTTCCCTCCAAAATATCTGACACTTATTCATTTGACATATTTAAAACTTGTCCTTGCAGAACTGAAGCATCAAAACCTTATGACCCTAATGAGACGAGTCTCTCTCGTCGCCATTAACTGAAGTGCAGTCGCACATCCGCGCGCTTTGCCAAATTCAGCGCATCTGCATGTGCCAAATTCCTCAGTAGTCCTCGCTTGTAATAAATGTGTCAACAAACGCTTCTTTTTCTATTCGATATTAAATCCATTCTGTATACTTACAATGATAACTCGTTATTTTCCAGATTGTTTCCCTGGTGGGAAAATCCTGATTTGGATTTAAAAAAAAAAAAAGTTATTTCCTTGCACTTGTAAGAATAAAACCAAGGTGAAAACTTGCATCCGATGCCAGTGAGCAAATATACGATCCTTAGGGGGGAGGATAGTGGACAAGTGCGTCTTTGAGAGCGAGGTGCTGTCCTGAAAGGAGTGGTGCTGAAAGAGAAGAGGGGAGAGAAGATGGGGAAAGGAGCTGCCGCCGTCTGAGTTGAAGCGAGTAGGGACGTAACATGGAGCGCAGGATCCTCACTCTCATCTACATAGCGTCAATGTCACCTCAAAGTCGACCCTCCCCAACTCCAACATTTCCACCACTGAGATGGCAGCGGGTTTGAGAGAGGAGCATCCTCTTGTCTCAAGGTTTTATATCCTTACTCCAGGAGGTTTTTTTTCACATCAGCAACTTCTCACTCACTCTCTCTCCCTCCCTCTCTCTCTCCCTCTTTCTCTCTCTGTCTCTCTTTCTTCTCTTTTTGATGAAACAAAAGGCCATTTGATGTTTTAACAGACTCATAAGGTTTAATTGCATTTGGTGGCATCCTCTTGTTGTCTTTGCTATTATCTCTGAAGATGAAAAGATACTATCAAGTTGCCTTAAATGACACTTAAGTGCACTAGTTTGACAAAAATTCACAGTTTTATTCTAAACTTTCATCCCTTTAACTTTTTGGTGAGTAACATGAAACGGTTTGTGGAAGAAGGCCACACTATGAGTAAAAATAAGAAGTGTAATGTTGCATCAAATGCAACAACTCCAAGAGGAAGATGCCAATAACTACTTTAGCTCCTGGCAAAACATGATAAGATGGTTGCAGCCAATAAAGGGAGCCAGGGTTTGTGAGATAAATTGAAAACTGTGCTTATAATCTTCTTAGCCCACTGTCTTCCAAAATGAAATACCCTTGTGGAACATCCCAAATGAGCGGTCTTAAATGCAGACTAACTCCCACATCGAGATAAATTATTAGGGTCTCGCTGGGAGATTAGACTTTCACAGGGTTTAACAGTTGAAGTTTAAATCGCGAAAATGACTCAGGATTAAAACAACGTTAACATAGAAAAACTTACATCTGCCCTTTGGGAAGGAAAAAAGTTGGTTCAATAAAAACTGTGATTTAGGTGTTTTCTTTTCTTTTTTTTTAAAGTAAGTCTTTGATATGTTATCTTGGTTTGTGATATTCTGATGCCAAAGAGGTTTCATTTAAAGTTATTGATGCATCATCCGTATTTATAGCTTATTACTTTTTTTTCTTATGGATGGATGAAATATTCATTGTGTCATTTTTTTTCTATCATATTCATAAGCTCCTTTTCTTTCCCCCCTCAACACCATCTGTATTTACCTCACGGCTCACTTCATTGCTCCCCCCTGTCCCCAAATCTTTTCCCTCCATCTTTGCTTTTTTTTTTTTTGTGTGTGTGTCTGCCGCCATGCTATAGGCTGCAAAACGCTGATACAGTGAAGCTGAAAAGCCACACCACCGAGAGGGAAGGAAAGAAAGCCCAGATGGTGAACCAATGAGGGGTGAGCTAACCTTCTAACAACAAAATTTAGCATTTCTAATCCCAACTGGCTGATTGGCCTACAGGCTGTGGCGCCTCAGATGTGCAAAAAGCCTCCTGTCGGCCTGCAGCTTTCACACACACGGAGGGAATTCAAAATGCCACAGTGATGAGAGCTGGTGGTGCTGTGCTTGTGGCCCCGGCCCCACCTGATGGTGAGCCTGTGTGCAGTGGAGCTTGTAATTACAGAAGGAGGTGGTGGTAATAGAGAGTAGAGTACAGGCAAACACAAGCAGACAGCTGGCCCCTGTAAGTTTTACTGCTCACAGGGGACAAAAGTGATGCTCTGAAACTGAAGAGCAGATTATCACTCGCGAGGAAGGGAAAAATGGTGATACAGATGATGATGGCAGTGATTATGATAACAGATGCCTTTTATGATTCAAGCATATTTACTGAGCCTTTTAGAAATATGTTTCCTCTCATTTCAGCATTTCTATGAGGCTTTGCATGCATGGCGAGGCTCTTTCTGCACACGACAAGAATGACAGTCCTCCACATGTAACTCTAAAAAAAACGTGACTCAAGCAGGATTTTAAACGTGGATATTGATAAACTGATGGCATTTGGTTTAACATTCATAATAAAAGTCTAAGGCATGCGATAGCAGCTCTGTAAACAACATGAGTTCTTGTTCTAAATGTTAGCCACAGCATGCTAACATGAGCACAGTGACAGTGTGGACGTGCTTTTAATCATCAGACATACATTTTTTTTGGAGATTTTTTTTTTTTGGCCTGATGATGGCACTTTATGAATGGTTAATCACCAAAGAGAGTACAACATTTCCTGCAGAGGGCATGGACGTGTGTATAAAGTTTAATAGCAATTCACCGAATTGCTGTTCAGGCATTTGACTTGAAAAAACAAAAGTGAGACTCACTGTGCTGTTAGAGGAAAAGTAAATGGATCAAAAAGCCATAGGATTCTCATACTTTTGTCTGGACTGTTGGGGGCATTGGAGAGCTCGGACCTCCTCAGGGGCTGTAAGAGTAGACTCTTTAATGATATGCTCATCCACAAGCACAACCACTGTGCTACTTTCTGATATATTTCCAAACAATAAGAAGAATTTCTGAATGTTATTGCTTCTGTCTAAAGCTTCATTTTTTTTATAAACTGTGCATTACTGTATTTTTTAATAAATTGTATGCATGTTTTTTAATGCAATGTTGGTTCCTTAATGCTGTGCGATTAAGGAGTAGTGTTTCTTAATTTTGCTGTAAACTGTATTGTGACAATAAAGGCTTTCTATTCTAGTCTATTCTAATTGTTTCGATTCGATTCCAAATTGAAATTGTTTTACAAATAAAAAAAGTTGGGAAAAGTGGGACGTCGTTGTCTACACATCAGCAATATGAAATGACTAAAATAACATCATTAGCAGCAAATCATTGCAGCTTTTTACAGGAAAAGTTATAGCTAGAAAAGTGTATGTGTAACAGAAAAGGATATTTTGTTCTCTCTGTTGACATTGGTGTCACAATTCTGTCCTCTGTCATTGCTTGTTAATGAGCTGAATCAGGAGGAGCATGGTGAATAAACATGAGCAAAAAAATCACTAACTGTGAAAGGCTCATTACATAAAATAGTGTTGACCAAAACACAATGTCTTACTCCTTCTCTCTAAGATAAAAGTTTCTCTCCCTTCCTTGCTTAGAGAATGCTTCCAAATCACAACTAAGCCAGGAATCCTTGCTAGATTTATTTAGGCTAAGTTAGGAGCTCTCTGAGAGTATTCTCAAAAGGTTTGTGAATGCGGGCACAGGTCCATAGCTTTTTTGGTGATCCTGTTAAATGACATACTAATGAACCAATAGATGCCAAAGAAAAGATAACCTCCTCAGCTTGGGTAATAACTGCTTAACATACCGTCCAATGGCATTATTCACTAAAAAATGTTAGTCCTGAACCTGTGTGAAGTGCACAGATTGTCTGCTTTCCAAGTCAGTTTAAACGCTTGCCCATCAATGCAAAGTGTTCATTAGCATCTCAAATACCTAGTTTGAGCTAACATTTTTTTAACAGTGCTGTATGCCGGCTTAGCACTTTAGAGCTTATGGAAATCAATGTGTATGTTTGAGCATTTGAAAGACAGATAAAGACTGGGAAGTAAACAGAGAGACTCACTGACAAACAAACAGACACACACACACACACACACAGAAAAAGCCCTGTAACTGTAGTTTTTTCGTGTCTCTTAATCCTTAAAGCCTCTGTTCTTCTCAGATGGTGGGGAGAGGGCGGGATTGTTGTCAGGACCAGTTATGTGTAACACTGCAGGCCCACAGAATGTGTCTGGCTCTTCATTGGTAAGTCAGTCAGGTAGGACGCTGCTGGGCCTCTCCAGAAGAGTCTCGGTGCACGGTTTCCGCTTGCAGTGAAAAGATCGAGACAAAGTGATGTGTCTGTTGCCGGGTGACTCACAAAAAGAACCCAGGGTGCATTTCTAAAAAAAGGGGAGGGTGGAAGCACAACAGCAGAGTAAAACAAATACTGGCCTCCATCCCTGCCTGCCTCAGTCTTCTCACAACCAGGCAGGAATGTAGAAGTTGATGAGGGAGAGTATGGAGGGAAAGATAAATGTTCCTGCCAAGCCAGCTTATGCTGACTTTTAACAACATCTTTGAGAACTGCATCTTTGAGATTTGTTCCCTGAAACTTGAGCATTGTGTTGGGGGAATTGCTAGAACGATGGACTCTAAATCCCAAAGGGAGTTGTAAGCTGACGTATCCCTATCCACTTGATGCTTGTAACTGTTTTTGCCTGAATCAACTACCTTTAAAGAATTGTGTGGTTTTAAGGGTTGAGTTGTGCTCAGAACAGACACCTTATTTGCCATTTATCCTTTGTAATTGTGCGATGACATTAATTTGACCCCTGTCATGATTCCTTGCAGCATCAGTGACACAGTGTGTGAAATGTTGCCAATGGGCAGCAGATCATTATGTAACCTGTCATACTATAGATAAAAGGCCAATTAAGAAAGATATGCTTGTTTTGCATGGCTGATGACAGAGCTGCCATATTAAATACAATATTACATTATGTGTCATAATTTGAGTGATTGTTAAACATAGTTATCGCTCTGAGCAGTCAATTGTCGTTTTTGTAGATGAAAAAAAAAAAAATGTATAGAGTAAATCTTCTATATGCAAAAAAATAGCCAAAAAAAGATGTTGTGCTTTCATACACAAGTTGTGGAGGTATTTCAGTCTGGATTGTAGAGATGGTCTGACTTTCACTGGCATCCTGCAATAACACTGGATCAAAGCAATTCATCTCTTTGCTCTTTTAGACGCTTATATAAAAAGCTTTCCTTTATTGTGACACCAGATGATTTAGATTAGTTTTAACATTTAATTCTTCACATAGGGTGCACAACCTAACCACGAGGCTATCTGGTGCCCATTAAATTTACATTTTTTATTGTTTGCATAGCATCCCATACATTTTCCAAGTGTTATTTAATTAAATTCAACCACCAAGTTCATTTACAATTGCATCCTTATTCTTCATATGCAGGTAATATGTATATTAAAATTGTAGTAGTGTGTTTTAAGGCTGCTATATACAGATTTAAATTCTTAATGCAGATTTGGCGGTTGTAAATGTGTTGCATGCGTAGACTGCTTAAAACATGGATGTAGTGTCATTGATGTCACCCAATGTATGCAGAGATGCCCTTATCTATATCCCTATCTGTTCAACCTAAATAATTATGTGTATTCTGATAGAAAACCAGAAGTGAGTGTGGCTTATACAGGAAGTGGGTGTGGTTTATAACTTAAATGGGTATGTTTTTTAATAGCGTCTTTCCAACAACTATCATAAAAGATGAGGATGGAGGTAATAAAATTACAAATAAACATTAGATTGAAGAAGTTCTGTTTATTCTGACAATACACCAACACATTCCTGCATTCTGATCAATTTTTATGCACCAATTTGTGTCTTTTCTGCACTTCTTTCTATTTCCAGTACAAATCCATCTTTGCGCATCTCTGAAACACAACAAAACTCCCGTTTTTAAAAGATTTACTTCTGACTCCATTATAATCTCAGCCAATGAGCCTTGGGTGGGGAGACTTACCATCACATCAGCAGCAAGCAGCTGCTGCACACAAAAAAATAACAGCATTTCAAGTTTTGTAAATTGGATGTTGAACTTGGACTGCTACAAATGCATTCAAATAGACTTAACTACAGATATCCCTTTCTTTTTCTATCCCTCTCACTCTCTGGTCACAGAGTATACAGACCTGCAGCTTTTATGCCAGGGCTACAGAGTGAGGGAGATCGATCACCAACTAGATTATTGGTCATAAATTGACTTAATTATACCTGGATGGCACGCCTAGGTGGGAAACGTGGGGCACTACATATTCCCCCAGTGAATGAATCCAGCAGCGGAAGGGGCTGTGGAAAATGTCTAGAGCTGCAGGGACAGCTCAGGACAGGCTGAGCATGCTGCACCAATGAAGCATAGAACATAGAATCCACTATCTTTTTTAAATTTCTGGATAATAAACAGGATCTTCAGATGTGAAAAATGTTGGTGTCCAACTCGTTTTCTCCCTTTCCAATTCATATTCGGATTTCGGGTTCATCCATAACCCATTGGTTGCAGAGTCAGACCTTTAAAGCCAGATAATGGTGGTCACCATATTGAGAATGCTGTCTCAACCTTACTTTCGGTCAACCTAGTAAAGAGGTGGAGCTGAGGTGGGCCTTAAGCATACTGGCTAAAAGCTACATATCAATCATGCCCCTAATTATGTCATGACATGAACTATTCTGAATAGTGAAGAAACAATTATCATTTAAAATATCATAAAATAATATTTAGAGCCAAACAAAAAAAATCTGGGGTATTACATTTTTAGAAATAAGGGAGCTACCTATTACAAATTGCATGAATGGATACATAACTCTGTTTCCATCACTTCTGTATATTTGTGTTACACTGCATTAAAGTACTCTTTCTTTTATGTTATCCATTCATATAGATTTATGTTGTACTCTTTTCTACATGGAACAACATTTCTGGACATTAAAAGTGGCATTGATTCTTTAAGATGAATTGTATAAAATGTAACCTGTGACATGTAATAACTTACAGCTTCAAAGGGTATTTCTCAGAAAATGCTCTATGGACATTTTCCTGCTCTGTTTGACAACCAGCTGTAATTCACAATGGTGACAGCATGCCGAAAGTACAACAATACAGGGCAGCTCTGAACAGTGTTTATCTTCTGCTAACATTATATAGCTTCTGATGGGCATTTTAACGCACACATACTGTACACATACACACATACACACACACACACTTGTGCCCTTTGCCCCATATTACTACTCCATATCTCATCATTGATTTTACAACTGCTTGA
Source organism: Labrus bergylta (assembly GCF_963930695.1). Lineage (NCBI taxonomy): Eukaryota > Metazoa > Chordata > Actinopteri > Labriformes > Labridae > Labrus > Labrus bergylta. The sequence goes on along the minus strand of NC_089199.1, from coordinate 9,765,235 downwards.
AATTGATCATGAAGTTATAGAGCACCTTTGATTTACATACATGCTCCGCTGCTGCTGGGCTGAAATGTTATTATGAATGAAGATTTTGATGGCAATGTTTAACACACATCCATTACAGTGAAAGTTGATTTATATTTGATCTATTTTAAAGTTTTTTTTTCATTCTAAATTCAAAAAGGAATACCTTTTTTAAATGAACGATATAAAATGATAAATATGAATCAGTTAGTGCTTTTTATTCAATCATTATTCAATCACATCTGCTTACAAGAAACCAAAACATAGCAAATGTAAATGTTTCAGAATTCAGTATTTTTTAGTGGCACCGTGTGGTTATTGACCCACTATTAAAATTCAAAACAGAATTCTCAACAATCCTCACACCCTGCTAGCCCTCCTTTGTCTGGGGGGCTATTGGGATGTGTCATGGGAATATCAATACACTCTGACCTCCGGTAATGCTATAATTTATAGCAGAGGACATTTTTCTTGCTTCTACACCTGTACTAATGTTCCACATAAATCTTTTATATCGTAAAACATCAAAGGAATCAGTGTGTGTGTGTGTGTGTGTGTGTGTGTGTGTGTGTGTGTGTGTGTGTGTGTGTGTGTGGGGGGGGGGGGGGGCATTGGATTGGGTGGCAGTTTGATTGGGTTGTAAACTCCAAGAGCTATGAGAAACGATTTATAAGATAGATAAGCATGCTGAACTTAGAAATGACACAGCGGTTTGAACTACAATTTGGATGATGCATTTAACTCTTTTTTTGTTTGCTTTTTATTTCTTGTATTTTTGAGAATTCAGTGTTCAAACTATCATTTCATTGATATAGCATTTGGATTACAAGCCATAGGCCTATATTAATTTCCACATGTAAAGCAATGGCTGTATTTTATGACATTCCTCTTTTTTATACCAGTCTGCATTGCAAAGGAATAGATCTGTCCTTTCCATAGGTTTCAATTCTGTTCTTGAATCCTTTTTCATGGGCTGTTACCCCTCGTCAAAGTAATGGAAGCAGACACACTGTGATCCGCGAGTCAGGACTGATATCTAGACTTAATAGCTTTCAGAGAATCTGCATCCGCCGCCACCTGCACCCATAACACAAAGCTGTCTGATGCTGCCATCATGGAAGAGAAGGAAGAATAGCTCGAGTGTAGGTAGCAATTTCTCTTATACCTTGGTGTGTTTGCCCCTGGACAATTTGTAGAAATTGTGTAACTTAATGTTTGGATACCTGTCAGAATTTTCTTTTATATATCTATATAAAATGGTTAAATGTTTTCAGATTCAGAGCCCATGAAAACCCAATAACCTAGAAACATTTTAAAATCAAACAACAAATGGAAATTTGGATTACTTCAATCATGTGACAGTTTGAATGCAAATCCCTGCTGAGATAAATATGATATATGCTCATGTGTTGCTAGGCAACAGAGCTGCTGGCTGCTTGATTGGTTGATCTAAGCACAATTTGACCACATCTGTTTGAATTGCTTTTCGGGCAAGGGTCACAGACAAGGTCATTTTAGAAGCAAGGGGGAGCTAAGACTGTGGCCTAAAGATTAACCAATGTGTATTAAAGAACACTGAAGGGTAATCATTTTTGCACTGAGCTTCAGTAGCTGTTATTCTGAAGTCAGGGTAGGGCCTTGGTCTGCAGCACACTCACTGCCACTTGGGAACATGGGCAGCATACTGAAGGGCTGAGGCTCTCTGGGGTGAAGTATCATTTAAGGTTGCAGCCAGAAGCATGTACACTGAGTGAAAAGGCTGCCGTCACAGTTAAAGATAGCCCGCTAGATTGGAGGAGACAGTTAAAGCCAATGTTTGGATCGAGGGGCAAAAACTGCTGCAAATCAGAGTTGTGAGGCAGATGAGTAAGGCGAACAAGCAGAGGGACAGTGCAGGAGGCTGTGTCTGATATGGCGGCGAAGACTTAAACAGAGGACAAGAGGCTGAGTCACTTTGGATCTCAGAGCTGGTGAGCTCCTTCAACTCTTGTGGGCTGCTAATGCTGCAAGAGCAGCTGTTGAATAAGGCCTTAATAGATTTTATGGAATCTCTATTATGTGTTCTTAGATGAGGTTTCTAGGGGTTAATTTGAATTTGGTTTGCTTCATCAAGTGCTTGATGACGTTGTTGCTGTTTTGCAGCTTGAAGCCTTGTTCCTAATGGTAGCTCAAACCAGTTACACATTGGAACGATCCAAACAGTCTGACAGTTTTGAAGCAGATCATTCTTGTAAGCTAATCAGTATAGCAGAACACATCTTTTAAACTGCATGGTTTCATTTGAAGACAGTATTTTCAGAACATAATTGTTAAACCTAGGAATTTAAGGTAGAACGATTGAAATACAGCTCTCATGTTTTTGGTGTTGTGTGAAAGTAATTCAAATATTCTCAAAAAAAAATTTTCTCAATGAGATTTAAACCAGTTGGACAATTGTTAAGCATCGACCTTTGAGGAAAAGTATGACGATGAAAAAGAGTGCTATGCAATTTTAACAACCACAACAACAAAACCTCTAGAAAATGTGACAGATAGAAACTTATACTTTTGTTTAACTCACCTGAACTTTTTTTATATAGCATTTTAAACACAACACGGTTGATCCAAAGTGCTGAACAATACCACATATAATTAACAGAACAAAGAGATATGATTATCTCATCCAAGTTACAGTTAAAGGACAAGATTTTAAATGTTTTTAAACACTTGAGAATGACATCAGGAAGTCATCCTTCTAATCCCATAAGGCAGGGTTTGCATTTGAGTTTCATTTTTCTACTAAATCATGTACCAAGGCATGTACAAATAATACTACAGACAAAAATGTTTTAAACATCCATCCAGTTGCATTGCAAATCTAGCTGTTTCTGTATTTAATAATAATAATAATACATTTTATTTAGAAGCGCTTTTCAGAAACTTAAAGACACTGTACATTTGTTAAAGACAGAATGAACAGAGCAGTAAGGACAGACTAACAGACATTGCAACATTAAACACAAATCATAAAGACAAATATAGATACAGCTACAGAAAACAGAACACACATCACAATCATACATTAAAAGCTGGATGACAACTGACAAATGAAGACACTTACTACAAAGACTCTATTTTAGAAGTCACTGGAAGCATGTAATTGCACTTTCAGTGGTGGAAGAAAGGGTTCCCTAATGCAGTCTGATTCAACATTTTGCACCTTTGCTCTTTTCAAAATGTCAAAAGACTCAATACTTAGGCTAGACATATTTTATCTTTCATTATAAATGATTGTACAGAGCCCAGCACCTCATGTATTTTACCATGTTAGCCTATGGTCCAGGAGTTGTCCAGTTTGATGGAAGTTGGTTCAGCATAATTGGCCGTGTAATGGTCCAATCACACCCCTCCTGCACCTCATTGACTCCTCAATGGTGGAGTCAGATTCCTGTAAGATTGCTCTATTAGGGTTATTTAAAAGGTGCCTTGTATGCTAAGGTCACATTGAATTTAAGCATTCATGAATTTAATCATGTTACTATGCAAAATTCTGCCGTTTGTTAAATGCAATCAGGTGAATAGTCCCATTCACCCCTTTCCCAATCCAATGTGGGGATCAAGTGTGTGTTGCTTGTGCTCACTCCCGCTTGCTTTATCTGGCTTGACCTGTTTGAGGAAAAGCTTAGATGCATAGAGGCTGTCTTCGTTCCCCTAAATTATGGATAATTTAACTGACAGGCAACTGTGCCCAGCAGATTGTCAGAAATGAAGCTGAAGCATACATTGACAATGTCCCTAGAGACCTTTTCACATTTCGGTTATTATCCATCTTCCCTATAATACACCCTCTGTTGTAAAAAGAAAAAGCATGTTGCTAATATCTGACGATAGCAGGCTGCGGTTAAACAGAGTCCTGTCCCATAGGAAAGAGAACATTATTCAGAATCTCATAATAAAATGTACTTAAGTTTAAAAAAGGGTTGAAAACTGGAGACCAAAAAGTTTCAAATCCCCCAGTCATGTATTTCACACAATCAAGGCTTTGCTTGGTCTTAATTTACTATTATTTCCTTGAGTGGGGGTCCATTATGCAGCCAATGACTGGCGGATTGGCACCAATCATCCATGTGACAATCTTTTCATTGGTTACCATAGAAACGGCCTGGGTGAATAGGGGATAAGTAGGGGAGCATGGAGAGATTGCTGACACCTGCTCTCCTTCATTTTCTAACACCACACACACTTACTGTACAATTCCTCACAAACATGTATAGATTATATAACTTTGCACACACATACACGCACACCATCCAAAAGTATATTCAAAGCCTTTTCAAAAGGATGTATTCTTTTAAAGCAACATGAAACATCAGCAGATTTTAACGGATTCTGCAAGTAATAAGGAGGATTTCTTTTTTCACTTTTATTCTTGACACTTCATTAACCTGAAACTGCAAAAAAAAAAGAAAAAGCTCCCACATTTATAGACTGAGGCACATTCATTTGATTTTGGATTCATCCTTTAAAAAATGATTAAAAAATATAGGGCCCATCTCTTTATAAACGAGGTAGAAAAATTAAAAAGAACTTAGGGCTGTTCCCCAATTTTTGTCTTGTCATGCATCCTTCAAATTTATTTTATGAATTCAAAAACATTCAGGCAACTCAGCAACAAACACAGAAGCAAGGTCAAAGGTGACACAGGATAAATACAGGGGTGCCCAATTAATCACAGTGTCACATTTCTCACAATAAAAAATGTGTACATTTTCCTGGACAGAGGGTACAATGACGCTTCATGTTCACCATTTGATACAGTCAGATGAAGCCTAAGCTAGCTAGAGTTACAATGATAATGGTTATCAATGCAGCGGGGTCATTAAACAACTATCAGGCAGCCAAGAAATATGGTGTCAATGTAATGTTCAAAAATGCATGCCCAAAAAGACCATCTAAAACACTCACAGTCAGATCAACGTTACTGTGGTCCTCAAAGCGTCCACTGCAGAGAAATCGTCAGATGAGTGTGTATGTTACTGAAAAATTCCGCACCTGCTCTCAGCCTTCAGAGAAGTTACTTTTACTGTTACCCTTGAATTACACTGAAATATGAATATATACAACGATCCCCTTTTCACTTTTTAAATGTTGAGTAATATTAAAGGTCTAGGGAATGTGTTGGCATTTCCAAGCTTGAATGAACTGTATGCGTACGGTAAAAACTAATCGATCAATGTTAGTTGATCTTATTGAGAGAAAAACAAATATATTTTAGACGAGTGAACACACACTACAAGGTCACAGTTCCCAGCTCACTACATTTATATTTAAGACAGTAGATTGTAGTGGTCTGCGTTGCATTGCTGGAGAAAATCACTGTCCTTAGTGTCACAGCTTGTCTCCGTTGCCATATGTGACAATTAGAGTGAAAGACTCTAGACAGATGCATGGTTGATGACCATGTTAGAGACATACAATCTCAAAGGTCCATCAAAAGATCACCCAAAACTCAAAGTAAGTCTTCAAAAAGTATGTACAAACTTTAGTGTTTGTGAAACAACATACCTTGACTCTTGTTATATAATGGCTGGGGTCTGCAATTTGTTATGAAGAAAACAAAAAGGAGCCGGGCTTCTTTTTCTGCAAAAACATATCCATCAAAGCAGTCCCATTCTTAACAGCAATCAATCATGCCAATTAGAGAGTTATATGAGGGTGTTAAACATTGTATTGATCTCTTCCCATGTGCTGAGTGTTTATTGTATGAATGCAGAGGTCAATAGCAGTGCAGAATTATCGTCATTCTATAGGCCTAGAAGCATAAGAAATGTCACAAGGAAACTCATTCATTAATGGCCCACAACCTATTACTGTTTTTTTCTACAAGATCGAGAAAAAATACCATAACGTAACTTTTGAATAAATCCTAGATACTAGCTGTTGAGCATCTGCTAATTAAAAAAAGAAAAAGGAAATACAAATCTTGCGGTGATCCCCACACCTACTCAGGTAAAAATATGCATCCAACTTTAAACTCAACAGGCCTGTGTGTAACCAAATTGAATCAAGTTGTGGTATACAGTAGTGAAAGACTCTCACCCCTAATCTAAATATTTTCAAGGACACAATGATTCATGCTCAGAGAAATGCAAAGACAAGAAATAAAAGGAAGATTATTTATGACCATTATCAACTGGGAATTGAGCAGAATGGAAGAAAACACTTCCATAATTGTATAAGGGAGACCAGACTGATAGGGAAAATTTAGAAATAGGGACAATGTAGGAGCTGATTGACTCAGAAAGATGAAAGTAATGCAATTGCATGGATGCCTACTGCCGTAAAACACCACAGAAGAAGAAGAAGCCTTCTTCCCCTTTTCCCCAAATATTCCCAAGATGGAATCCATGTTTGGGGGTGCCATGTGCCTTTTGAATGACCTTCAGTGGCCTTCAATGTAAGTAAGTCAATGAAAGAACATCTTCTCTCTGCCTTTTTCAGTCTTTCAGCTGAGCTATATTATAAAACAATTCATAGCTTCAGCACACAAGCCAGTCAGAAGACATCTTCTTTCAGCACCTACTCTTCAGTTTCAAAATTTTACAGAGAAAACTGCAATTTAATAATGAATTAAAAACCTGTTATTTTGATACAGTTAACTGTTGAATCCTATCATGTTAAATATATATATATATATATATATATATATATATATATATATATATATATATATATATATATATATTTACTTGTGATGATTTCCATTATATAACAAATAGATTCTTGCATAATTTGGAAAAAGGACAAGTTAAGGTCCCACATTTTGAATCCATTTTGAATCCTTTTGTTCTTTTTCTGTAAGTGCTTACATTGATTTTTACCAGTAACAACATCTTCATCACCAACACCATACACATATGAAGGAGCAACAATGTCCCATGTACGATGACAAGCCGCATTAAGACGTTTTATAGCCCAGTGGCGATCTCATTACCATCAGTTCAAAGTTACAATCTTGAAATCTTTGTCATCACCAGTCAAATCTCCGTTCTTCTGCTACAGTATTTTTTTGGCTGTCTTCACAAAAAGACAAGCCTTTGCCCATATCGGTGCTTCTAAATAGACATTTAGTATGAGGAGCAGATGTGTTGTGACATGGCTCTCAGGACGGTTGTCTGTTTGGCTAACTTGTGATGCAGACTGACAATGACAAGTGAAAAGGTTCCAGCGGGTGTTTTGTTGTTGAGCCACCTGCTGAAGCACAAAACAATTGGGGGCCAAGCTAACCTTGCCTGAAGAACCTACAAGCTCATGATGGGGTGCAGTCAGATTAACTATGATATAATGTGACATCTAACTACACTGAGCCCCTTTACTTAATCTCATACTAAGCTAAGTTAACTTTTTAACTTTAAGCCTCCTTAAATTAATAGTGACTAACCTACTGAAGTCCATAGCTGCTGCTTATGCCCTTTAGTACATTACATCTGCTATTTGCCATTGTAGGTAAGTCTCTACATTCATTGTGTTACATTTGTTAACCACTAATTCTCCTTAAAAAGAACCACTTTGGATCTAAAATTTAGTGTCCAATATATAAACTCAAAGAATGCTTGCCCTGCCTCTGCTGCTGATCATTTGATGTAAATGAAATGTGATATTAGACTGTTTAAACATGATGCAAATAACTAAAAAAAATGGTAAAAAAAACCATGATTCTTTCACTTTTTAGTGTGGAGAGCAATTGACAATGACTTTTTGTAGCTGAAAGTGCAAGCCATGTACCAAAGTAGCAGATACCCCAAATATCTGGCTACAGTTGCTGTCTGCTATGAGCAGATTATACCTCCCTTTGTTTGCACATATGTTTGTGCTTTCACTTTGACATGCTAGAGAGAGCATATTCTCTAGAATTTAATTGAAAATGAAGCGAAACATGATTAAAATAAAAGGCTGTTCTGATTTGGTGTAGAAAAGCCCCAGCTAAAAGTAGATTTTACAAAAACTGCTGCCAAAAAAATAAGAGTGCTCGAAAGTGTGCTGCACCATATATTATGGAAGTAAAAGGGTAGTAGTGTTGAAGTAATGCTTTTATTTTGTTTCTCTTAAACCATTCAAATATTTCTGTTTTTCAATAATGGGATGGTCCCTTTTTATATATTTCAAGTAATGACGTGTGATTTTTTAAAAGGCAGATACTTTAGACACCATCAGAGCTTCTTTAATTCTAAACTATATAATTAATGAAGTGTTCTACAAAGGCCCGCTGGTTTTGGTCTTGGTAGTTACATGAGAATGGGACTCACAGATATCTTGTTTTGCTACAGCGATGTGCCATGTTTCCTTCTGGTTGAGCTGTAGGAGGTAAGGATGATTGAAGAGAACAATTACTATGGGTCATGTTCCTGTTAACTGGTTCATTACCAGCTCCACATGCGTGACCCTGTTACTTCTTCAAAAATATGTTTTTCTCCCATTGATTCTGCTATATTTTTCGATGTGAAAATTCTAAGGAGGATCTCTACAGTACATACTGAAATAGATGTATCCTGTCTTCTTGAACTGTAGATAAGCCCCTGTGGTGCTCAGACCAAAGAGGCAATGGATGGTTAGGGAGAGATAGAAATGTAGATAATTCGGACAGTTAAATACAGGCATATTGAGGAGATAACAATATTTAAAAAGAAAATTACATGGAGCATGAAAAACAAAGTTGGAGAAAAATGGCTTATGAAAAGCTAAAGTAACAAAGATAAACACATAGGAACAGAAAATTGGAGGAAGGGTTGGAGGGGGGGACAGCAAGTTGAGAATTAATAACAGCCAGGCGCTGCTGCTGGCTTAACTATCGCATGTCTACATCACTGAAAGGTTACCATGAACAGTACTGACAGCTCTGCCTACTAGGCTCTGACTGGCATGCTTTACTCATAGCATAGGGAGGAGGATCAGAGAGGAAGAGAGGAAACAACAAGAATGAATGAAAACAAGGGGAACTGACAGATGATGAAAAAAATAATGAAGAAGGAAATTGAGGAGATGAAAAGATGGAGGGAGAGTGAAAGTGATAAGAAATGGGCAGGACAAGGAGGACATCAGAGGAAGTAAGGAAGGGTAACAAGGAGACCTTAACCGAGCACAGATGATTGCGTGATGCTGACTCATTAGTCCTGGAGTAACAGCTCTCGTCACAGTGCCATGTAGAAAGGGTAAGAAGAGGACAGTGTGGACAGCTAATAACTAAACTATTATTCAACGTGAGGGTGGAAAAAGTTTCTTTAGAAATATTTTGATGGGCCCTTTAGGGTTGTTAAAGGATACTGAGGTTAAATGAAAACTTTTAGTATTACCTAATCAGCTCTACATGGATTTAATACAACCTTGTTTCCAAAAAAGTAGGGGGGAGGGGAGTAGAATGTAAACAAATGATTGAGAAATGAATGTGACGAATGAAAAGCATGAAAACAAGACATCAAATTGTTGAATTGAGAAATGTCATTATTTTGTAAATGATATGGCCATTTTTAATTTGATGCCAGCAAAGCGTATCAGAAAAGTTCAGACATGGTCTGTTGCATAATATCTCCTTTAAAAAGAACTCTGTTAGCATTTGTGGAACTGAGGTACCTGCTTCTCTATTCTTTTTAATTGAATGCTTTACCATTCTTGCTTGATGTAGGATTTCAGCTGTTCAACAGCTAGCGGGTTCTTATCCAGACATTAGAGCCAGGAAAGCAGGCCCATCAACTGGAGATACAGCCCCATCTAGTGGCAGCTGGTTGTTTTACAGCTTAGACACAACAATTAACCGGCATTGTGGGACTACATTTATGAAAAATCTTAATAGCTGTTTTAATCCAACTTGTAAAACTGATACCAACTAGCCAGGGTGACATTGTTCAATTGTGAAGTCAACTCATCATCCCTAATACCTATCTTAATCTCCCACATGTTTTGCTTTTGTACAGCTAGCTAAAACAATCTATTTGAGAGAGAAATAACTTTTCTCTTCCTGTAATAAAAGTAATCTTAACTGGAGCATGCCATATTACAGCTCAGAACTACATTGTTATTTTATTTCCTTTTGTCTGTTGTCCTGTAGCCTCCAGTAAAGAATCAATGATTCTATGAAAGTCATAATCAATTTAAATAGTCCCCAGTTTGGCAGTGGATCAATTTTTCAATGCTTATTTCTCTCAAGTGATTTACAGTGATATACTGTTGCAGGAATTTACAATTGGGAATCATTTCTTCTCTTTCTAACTGTAAATTGATAAAAAAAAGTAATTGCAAAATGATTAAAAATCGTATTTCACGCATCAGTTTGTCGTATGATGTATGCTTGTGAATGAAACGTAATATAGAGAGGATGTCATTAACACTAAGATAGATTTTTCTAAGGAAAGGTCAATGCTTATGTATATTTCAACCTAACACTTGTGGGTTACAGGTACCTTATTATCTTTAATAATCCTTAAAGGAAAATAAATAAAAAGTCGGGTTGGGTTGCATTTGTTAAGGTCAAAGGTCAATCACATTGGTCTGCTTTCTTTTAGTCCTGTCTATTTGAGTTGTTGATACATCCCTCCATGGGGATTTTGAGTGCTATAAAACAATAGATGAAATTGAATTGTTCAGACTTTTTAACTGTAGACTTGTAGCAGAGAAGCAGTTGTGCTGTAACAAGACTACGAGTGTACAGTCATGTTAACAGCTTTCAGTTAAGCTTGTTTTCCACACTCACCACCTGCCTGGATGAGATAAAGGCTTGGAAGAGTCACAACTTTCTGCAATTAAACAATTTCAGAACCAAAGCCATAGTAGTTGGCACCCCACACCAAGTGCAGTCTTCCCACTTAAACCAGCATATCCTTTTCTGGCCACAACATTCACCTCTCACCACTAGTCGCTAATCTTGACGTAAAACTAGCTCCTCATTTGACCTCTGAGGCCCACATCAAACATCTCCATAAAACTTTGCAAAACCCATTTTCTCTTGTGTTGGAATGTGCAAATATAGTGCATATAAAGCCTCCAATTCAGTAAAAAGAAGGATTTTCTTCTTAATTGTCGCACAACTTTAATATGAAGTAGAATATTACTGTATTGTTTGTTATTCGCGAAAAAAACCTTGATACGGATGCCCCAATTTATACAACCTCTACTCAATATGTTGAAAAGGGCAAGGCTTGCTAAAGGCACAGCAAAACTGCCACACAGTCCAGTACCCATTAGTCCACATAGAGAGGAAATTTTGAGCTTCCTGCATACAGTAGCAAGCTCATGTAGTCAGCAACATATGCATCTTTTCATTATTGTGCACCATTGCATCTCTGCAGATGTGACTAACATGGAATAGCCCCAAGGTAGAGATTACAACAATAGATGTCTGTAACTCTGACGCAGTATGTTACGTAAAGAATTGCAGCACATGATTGTAAATATGAATGAAATCTCTTCCAGTATCCCAGATATATATCCACTTGCCATCCTTTACAGGCCATTTTAGCGTAAAAGTGTAACTTAATTCACATAACAATACATGATTCTGTAGCATTTTGGAAATTTCAATTATAATTGACTCAACAAGACAAAGGTGAATTATTTATTAAATATCTTTCACGCTATGGCTTTATGATACAGTTTTCGTAGGTTTTTTCTCAGTTAATTTACAACAAAAATCTTGATCATGGGTATTTAGTTTATATGCCAGCTGCTTGACAAAGAAATTCTGAGGAATAAAAAGAGAAGTGAATTATTCAACCCACAGACAATGTCTGGGAAATTGTTATCTTTGTCTGATTTCTGAATACAGACTCAATTCTGTGTGGAACTGTGACATCAATACTAAACAGGACTGTAGCTTCTATAAAGCATGAACTAAATCTCTCAAGAACAACAAAAGACATATTCTTTAAACTGTGGATTCAGTATAAGGGTAATGTATTTTCCTCTGCATAAAACAGAACCAGATGGGTTCTCATAAGATGGCCACATTATGGATAATGTAAAAATGGACGTTGAAGTGAAATATCCCTTGACCAGAATTAATTTATTCTTCAGTTTGTTTGTTTTTTTATAAAGAAGAAGAATTAACTTGATAATAATGCAGAGCAAAATTAAGCAAAAAGAATACCCTGTGCACTATCTGATGTTTACTGAGCATATTTGAAAGAATGTGATGTTTGCACTGCATCTACAGGGTCTAAAATAGCTTTTCACCATATTGCACTCACAGGAGAGGAGAGGCACTTCATACATACAAGAACAAAACAGATAAGACCGCCTCGGGCATCGAATTAGGACCGAATTAGCCTCCTCTTCTCTCCCCCCTGTGTTATTTCCGTGCAGCCGCTCATGGCATAGTAAACCAAATAATCCACTTGTTATCACAAAGCACATCATTGTACGTTAATAGCCTTTCTATGTTGACACACCATTAGGCAAAGGGAATTTGGTTAATGTGCTATAGCAATGTTTGTAGATTTTTGTTTCTCAGGGGACGTACGTGAAAGAAAATGAGGAACTAGGAAGTTAGCTACACATATTTTAATGAAAGCATGTTGTTGGGGCATTGTAGAAAATGACTAATAATCTTCATTATTCTGATTTGATGATGATAGGTGAGTTGTGATATGACAGGACTCTGCTAATGGAGCAATAATGCACCATGTGATTCAGCATCTGACAAAAGGGAAAGGGGAAAAAAAGTAGAAAAAGCAGGGAGTTTGAGACACAGACAAAAAAAAGATCAAGAGGGGAAGAGGTCGAGCAAGAAGGGAAATGGATTAAGAGTAAAAAGAAGTTCTAGAGGAGGAGATGTTCCTCTGCCTTTGATGCTCCCATTCAGGTCTGCTTCCTCTGACCTGGCAAGCAGACATTTCCAAACACTCCAATGCACTGCACTGAGACCGGAGGCCCCTTTGGCCTGCTTCTTTTCCTATTGCATAACTGAAGTAAAACTGATATTCAAGTAGGCAGAAAATAGTTCTGAATTAAAATTTGTGTGAAAAGTCGAGGTCTTTTAAGGAGGGAAAAATGTGGTTTTTCACTTTGGAATGGCCTCCTTTTGAAATAAAGCATATCTTTTTTTAACAGTCAGCCACCCAATCAACGTTTTGCTTCAATTGTAGAAATGTCATTTCACCCCCTGCTCTACAATCTGCTGTCAGTCAAGAATATCAGTAATGTTCTACCCATTTGTCCCTGTAAAACTCAGCTCCCAGTTGTCTAAAATGTTCTATCCAGTGTGAGTGATTTGCATATAAATACGATGATGCAGACACTCTACTGTAGTCGTACTGTATGCATAATGGCTTTATGGCTGCTGAGCACAACTGTGGGAGGCACTCCATCTTCAGGCTATCATTTTTCTCTCTTTCCCTCTCATGCAAACACACTCAAACAATCTTGCCCTCCTTTTTTTCAGATAATAGGTGGATTATGCAGAGACACTGTGGGTGGATGGACAGCTTCTCTCTCCAACTAGCTGGAGTCTTTTAGTGTCTCATCCCCCAAAAGACGAGATTAATACCCCTATAAGATCTTCTTAAAAGTTTCTCATGCAAGGAGGAGTTTTTCTGATTTGTTTGACTTAATTAGTATGTAAGTTCATTTAGCAGGCATGTTGGCATGGCAACAATAGTTGTTCATTCTAACAAGGGCTAAATAATTTTTATTTTATTTTTATTTTTTGGGGGGCTTTTTGTGCCTTTAATGGAGAGATAGGACAGTGGATAGAGTCGGAAACCAGGGAGAGGGAGTGGGGAGCGACATGCGGGAGGGAGGCCACAGATGCGAGCCCGGGCCGCCCGCTTGAGACGACAGCCTCAATGCATGGGGCGCGCGCCCTAACCATTGCACCACCAGCGCGCCCCCAGGGCTAAATAATTTTTAATCATCCATCCATACATCCAACCATCCAACCATCCATCCATACATCCATCCGTCTAAGAACAATTCTCTAAATATTTTTTTTTTCTCTTAAGGAACATACAACAATTTTTTTCTACAAAATCTCTTAGTGATTGTCCACTTGAGGCTGGCTCCAAGAGCCCCAGAAGTCACATACACAGCACATTCAAAAGTGTTCTTTTTTACAACATTAATTAACATGTTTACAGCCTGGTACAAAAAACGATAATGGTCTGATTAGGTAATGACCTGATTTATGAACAATATGTGTTATGGATAGTTAAGTGCATAACTAAACTGACTGACAGCTGGGTGCAATGTAGTGGTTTGTTACAACTTAAAACCAGTCTCAGCTCGCCTGTCAACTAAAAGTTAGGCTGAGACAGGATTTCCAACATGGCGGCTGCCGCCGATGAGTCTTTGGAGCCCCCAGCTGTAACAGATGGGTGATGGGTGTCACTCAGGCTTCGTCCATTAATATGTACAGTCTATTCAGAAAAAAATACAGCAAAATAAAAACGAAGACAAGGCACAAGCTAGATGAGCTAGATGAAATAAGACTATAGGGGGGATTTTTATATCAGGTCTATACTTTAAAGCACTAGGATTTTTCATTTTTCATTCTCCATTAATCAAGTTTAACTGAGAAATGAATTAGAGTATATTTTCCTCAAAGTTATGACATTTTCCTCTATATGGAACACAATCCAACCAGAGATCAGGAACCCAATTAAAATTCCCTTCAATCATGTTTTTATCAATTGTACAAGTCACTTTTCAAACCTCGACCAGTCTGCTCAAACGAGAAAATAATCTTTTGCTCTGTGGTTTTTGGTTATAAACACATACACATAAAAAAATATAATTTACATAATTCCCAGAAAATCTGTTAAAGAAAATCATCAATCCAGCTGAATGTGATGTACCATGACTGAATATTACGATCCCCCTCCATTGTTCTCTCCAGACTTTAGTGTCAGTCTCTGTTGAATGAGGCTCTAAAATGTATTTGCCTTTTAATCCTAACAGAAAAAAAGTTGCCTTACATTTGACATAATATTCAACCCCCTACTATCTAAATAAATAACAGATAACATTCACCAAATCAAACCTATTAGAAGAGAAAATGTACAGAATATTATGTGCAGAAATGAGTAATCTCGTCCTTTTAAACCCTTCCGAATCAAAACCTTTTAGTGCAACATCCTTGAGAACATCTGAGCCAAAATATAAACTTTAACAAATGTACCTCTAACTAAATAAAAAAAAAACTTTTACAGTGTTCATTTTGGATCAACAATTGGTTGTCAGTCAGTGCATACCCTTCCTTGAGAAACTCTTGTTTCTCCTTCATCCTGGCTTCCTGCACCAGCGGCCACAGTTTGGAACAAGCCTTACAATCTTCTTTGGAGAAATCTTCCTTAAATTGGATGAGCCTCTCTCTGCTATCTCTCGCTTCCTTCGGTCATCTCCAGACATCATCCTGAACAGTTCTCATCCCAAATTTGATAATGATTGCCCTCAGTGTGTTGTTTCAGGCTGGTGCATTGTTCACCAGGGGTGGGCACAATTTCTCACAGAAGGACTCGGATGAATATCTTAGTTTGCTAGCTTGATGCTAACATACGGTATACTGGGGGAAAAAAAGGCTATTACCAGCCTAACAGAATTGGCATCGGGTTAATCTTAATTTAGGAAACAATCTATGTTACTTACCATACTCAACAAACAACCATTTGCACTTGTAATTACAGTCATATGCTTCCTAAACTCTGTGGTGACCAACTTATAAAAAACTGCTGACTTATGCTAGTCTGGTCGGCTGCTCTGATCCATCGTCATAATATAAGATAAACCTTTATTCATCCCACAACACAGAAATTTACAAATTATAAAGAGTCAATGTCAGAACATGTCACCAGTCAGTGACTTGAAACATGTAGAACGTTTCAAATCTTCATTTTTATTGCAGATTATATATCGTACTCAATAACTACATAATTTTTACTTCACCCTTTTAAAGTTGCTCATGTATGTAAAGACTTTATCGAAAACTAATATTGAATAATCTTATTCAGTGAAAGTCCTCCAGCCGCCAATGGTCTGTAGAAGAGTCCTCTTCAATATATTATGATATTTCAGACATGTAAATACTCTTTAAAATAAAAAAAATAAAGCTGTTTCTAATCAGTTTGCCAAATGCTTCAGGGATTAGTTTTCCTTGATATTCATTTAATTTCACACTTCATACAGAGAGAGGGACGGAGAGATGTAAATAGCAGCAGAAAACGGATAAAAATAGGATAACAAAAGAGACACAATGTTAGATAGAGGGGAACAAGGGGAGGTAATGGGAGGAAATGACTTGAATTGGTGAGAATTGGTGTGTTGAAGATGAAATGGATTGATGCTGTGTTACCCACACTCAGATAGATATCAAAAATTCCTTGAAAGCAGTGTCTGATCAGTGGAGTTATGCTACATTAAAAATCATTATAAAAGCTTGATATATAAAACAAATCAAGGAAAAAAAACTTTGGACTGATTCCAGTTTGAGGTGGTCCAAGCATGTCTTTTAGCAGATCCGTTCATTAAAACTCCTCATTCAAATTAGTCATATAAATTGCTTGACCAGAATCTGACTGTCTAGTTCACCTCACTGAGCTATAACACAACTGAACGTTCAGTTCAGCTCGCTGACTGTGAATTGGGATCTATCCTTCATAAAGGACAAGCCAGTGAGCTGACAAAAATGTAGTTCGACAAATTATCGACACGTTCTGTTTGAGACAAACTTCTAAAGCTCTCATAACAATATGGATTGAAACATAAATTGATCAGGTGTTTTTCTGTATTTCTGTATTTTATCCAGATTCAAGGTTTATATATAATCCACATTAAAATAACTGACTTTGACACACTTATTAGGCAACCTCTCTGTTAATATACACTACATGACTGCTTGAGGAACTCTTTAAGTCCCATATGGTTTCCTCATGGTATGCATACATGCTTAGATTATAAGGAATCATCTCTATTACAACATAATTAATCAACTTAACTGTTGGTTATCACAACCAAATTACCAGTTACAGTTCGACACACACATACAGTACTTAAACACACACACACACTTACTCCCCAGACCATAGCATATATACCCAAAGCCCCGGACACATGTCACCCAAAGGAACAACTTAATTTATATTTTTTTACCGCTGGCTTTACATTGTGACCTTTCTAAGTGCTAGGTGTGGAGCGCAGGCGCCTCGTAGGGAGGTGTCTCCGCCTGCAGCCAAACTCATCGACATTCATGTTTTCATGTCCCTTGACTCCAGGGCCTGTGTGTGTATTGTGTGTGCTAGTGTGCATATGTGTACTTTGCTCTACACATCCATTGTTTGGCTTTACAGTGTTCTTTATGATATTTAGGTGTCAACAGTCCTTGTAGTTGTTCTACAGTCTTTGAAGTGGCTGCTAGATGCAGTGAATTTAGTGTTATTGTGCTCCAGGCTCCTGTAGCAGTTCTCCAGCGAATATAAGTGGCAGATGTACATAGGGTAGTTTATAATGTTCTCTTGGGAAAGAGCAGAAGAGAGGGAGGCCAATACAGTATGAGTGGAGGCAAGCACTCTCAAACTGTGACGCATTGGATGATATGGATATTTACAGTGAAAAACACATTTTTAGCACTAAACACTTTTGTGAGGGGAAGAGAGAGCATAGTCTTGACACTCTCGCTTGAAAATTCAGTTTAGGGTCCTTTTTTATATTTTGAAAAGTGTTTCTCCATGATGTTTGCTCTCTGTCGCGTGGAGTTAATATGCTGCCTCACATTACAATCCTTCTGCAGCAGATGATAAGAATATTAAATAGGTGGCTGTTTGTTATATTTCTACAGTTTAGTGGGAAACGTTTGAACAGAAGCTGCACAGAAGCATCAAAGGTCGAATAACACTGTTAACCTCAATTACCCTGTGCTTTACAACAGGGGCTAGAGGTCACAGCCATGATGAGGAGTTTCATTTTAGAATAGCCAGAGGTGCTTTTGGACAGATAGCATCTCTCTCTCTCTCCCTCTCTCTCTCCCTCTCTCTCTATGTTTGTCTGTCTTATTTTGCCCTGTCTTCCTCTCCTCACCCATTATCACTACCAGACACAATGAAGTTGACTGATTGAGAAATGCGATCAATCCCTCAGCTGATGTTTGTGTTGTGGCTTCAAAGGGTCCAAAGCTCAGTTGTTCTGAGAAACTTGAATGATCGAACCCCAACTTATCTCATCTTGTCTCAACAAAATAACTATATTTTTTTGCTTTTGGTCTCACTGGGTTATCAGAGTCAAGATTGATTACAAAGCAAATCCAAACACATCTAGAGTCTGAGATATTCCTGCCAACAGAAGGTTCTGCAAGGATCCCAAATCATCCTGAAACAATGTTTATCTAAATTGTCCCTTTTAAATAAACAAACTGAAATAATTAAACTGTCTTGGTCACAACTTGCTCAGTTTGGTTCTTGATTTAGATTCCCAGCTGTTGAAATGTCTTGGAAGCAACTTTGTGAGACAGCACAATTGCATTTAAAGTCAAGGGGAAGACTAAATTAGATACAAACAGATGCAAATTTGCTCGATATGAATTTTTACTGTTGTCCTTTGCCACTTTGCTCAAATGACTGGCATGTGTTAAAAGTCCCAATGGCATAGTTTGAATGTAGAAAGTATGCCTTATATTCAAGCTCCCCAAATTATTTGATTATTTATAAAATCTTGCTTCATATTAAAACTCTAATTACCAATGGATACTTTAAAAACATAATCCCAAACCTCCCTATCATAACAAGTCACGGTTGTAGATGATTTACTGTCATTACAATGAAACCAACTGAAATGATTCTTGAAACTTAAATTAAGTGTCAAATAAATGTATTGATTAACATGTACATTTTACAAACCCAAAGGCTAGACATGAGTAAAACTGAGCACAGAAAGTATACCTCATCATTTATGTCTAAAATACATAATTTGCTGAGTTTGCTCACAAATGACACTGAATATCCCAGGATCTGAATCCAGGTCCTTTGTATGCTATCACAAAGATTATATTGCAAACATTTAAGCAGTTTAATGCACAGAACATTTCTGATTTATAATTTCTAAAACCAAGTGTAAGTGTTCCAGGTTTTTATTTTATATTTGTTGTCTTAAATATGGAATAGAATAGAATAGAATAGAATTACTTTATTGATCCCAAACTGGGAAATTGTGGCATTACAGCAGCAGGTTATGCAAACACACAATATTAGCAAATAAACACAATATAATATTAAATACAAAGTAAATAAGCACTAAAAATATCAAAACTAAGAATGAGAATATATACAACCAGGATTTAACTAAGCATTACTAGTCTTAATCATGAAAATATTAAATACAACATACTTTGCAGGAGGTAGATGTAAACGTGCAAAAACAGAGTTGTAAATGGACAGTATTGACATAGGGAGCTGTCCAGAGCTGTGCAATCAGTGATACATTAGTTAAAGTGCATGAGTGTAGACATATTATCAGTAGAAAATATTCAATATAACGGCGAGTAGACAGACAAATGATGTGAACTTGAGTGCAGGGATAATTTGTAAATTTAACATATATGATATTCTCATGATGACAGTTCTCTGCTCGCAAGAGGTGAGCTGTTGTACAGAGTTATGGCCTTCGTTAAGAAAGATTTCCTGTATCTGTCCTTGTGACAGTGGAGTCGGACAAGTCTGTTAGAGAAGCTGCGCTGCTGTTTGTCCAGTAGGGTGTGCAGAGGGTGATCAGGATTATCCATAATGGATAACAGTTTGTTCACAGACCTCCTTTCTGTCACCACTACAAAAGAGTCCAGCTTGCAGCCTATCACAGAGCAGGCCTTCTTGATGAGTTTGTCCAGTCTCTTAATGTCACCAGCTCCAATGCTGCTCCCCCAGCAGACCACAGCAGAGTAAAGTGCACTGGCCACAACAGACTGGTAGAAAATCTCTAACATCTTGCTGCACACGTTGAAGAATCTCAGCTTCCTCAGAAAGTAGAGTCTGTTCATCCCTTTCTTGTACACAGCCTGAGTGTTGGCCTTCCAGTTCAGTTTGTTGTCTATGTTGACGCCCAGGTACTTGTACTCCTCCACAACAGACACATCCTCTCCCAGGATGCACAGCGGTTGTGGCTCTGTCCTCTTCCTTCTGAAGTCAATCACCATCTCCCTGGTCTTATCCAAGTTCAGAATCAGGTGATTTCTTCCTGTCCACTCCACAAAGTTATCCACCAGCTCTCTGTACTACCCCTCTTGCCCATCACTTATACACCCCACCACCACAGAGTCATCAGAAAACTTCTGCAAGTGGCATGACCTGGAGTTGTACTGAAAGTCAGAGGTGTACAAGGTGAAAAGGAAAAGAGACAGCACAGTCCCCTGTGGAGCTCCTGTACTGCTTTCCACCATTCCAGACTGAGCACTGCCAAGTCGGACAAACTGTGGTCTGTCTGTCAGGTAGTCAGTAATCCAGGAGATGACGGACGAGTCCACACCCATCAACTGCAGCTTCTCTTCCAGCAGTTGTGGCTGGATGGTGTTGAATGCACTGGAGAAATCAAAAAAGGTGATTCTCACAGTGCAACCGTTTCCTTCCAGATGTGAGTGAGCTGCAGCAGGTATATGATGGCATCGTCCACTCCCAGGTGTGGCTGGTAGGCAAATTGTTGAGGGTCAAGGGATGGTTTCACCTGCAGCCTGAGGTGGGTCAAGACGAGCCTCTCCAACACTTTCATCACATGAGAAGGGAGAGCCACTGGTCGATAGTCTTTGAGGTCAGATGGCGTCGTCTTCTTTGGGACCGGGACCAAGCAGGACGTTTTCCACAGCACCGGTATCCTCTCCTGGCTCAGACTCAGGTTGAAGAGGTGTTGCAGAATCTCAGACAGCTGGCTGGCGCAGGTCTTCAGAACCCTTGGGCTAATGCCGTCTGGGCCTGGAGCCTTGCTAAGATTAAGTTTTTCCAGCTGTCTCTTAACCTGGCCAGTTGTTAGAGTCAGGGGGGATGGAGCAATTCACCTCAGAATGAAAAATACAAGCTTAAATCATTTTATTAAAGGTCGTTGAGTTTGATTGAGATTTGCCTCATCAGGCATACTGGTGTGACAGGATAATAAAAACTGAATTGAAATGTAACAACTCCACAAAGATATGTTCAATATTGTTAGAAAGCCTCTTTGACACTTGGGGGCTAAAGACAATCCAATGGACATTACAGCTCCTTTATGGGGATTGGATAATGGAACATGAGCAGCTCCATAAAAAGAACATTAGAGCAGTAAAGCTTGGTCAGAGGGGGATTTTTGTCCCATTTACAAACCTAATGATAATAATTCAAGATGTAAAAACAGGGAAAATGGCACTGAAATAGGAAATTATGTGTATGTTTATACAACAGTTAAAGCATCACCAAATTCTTTTCTCTTAACACCTAACGATATATAACCAAAAATCAATATCAGAGCTAAATATTTCTAAATTAACAACTTTCCCTTTGAAAAATACACTATATATACTAAACTATACATAAATCCTTTGTACTTACAATTTGTTCCTGACCCTAGCATTGTATAAAACTGAAGGAAATGTTGGTTAGAACTCTGATTGACTTAAAACAAATGACTTAGTAAATTTGATATAGTTATGGTGCACAAAATTATTCTGTGAATTGGAACATGGGTACACAAGAATATTCAAATATTGGTATTTTGTGTTGCATGAACTGAGAACAATCACCCACTAAAGTAACATTATAAAAATTCCCTGTAAATTACCAAAGATGACTATATGGAAGGTTTTGAACAATGTCTCCAAGCCCGCAGAAAATAAACAGAGTTCCAAGGACTCTCTTTTCTGTAATTTCTTCAGATTCCCTCTGAAAGGAATTTGTTTATTACTAAAGATGGGTTGGTACCCAAAGGTGAGTTTTCATGCAAACATTACTTGAAACATAACATGATCAATGCAACAAATACAATGAAAGCAGAAAGGAACCCTCCATGTGCTGTACATGTTTGTACCTATCCTTTTGTAAACAATGTATTAGCATGCAAGTGTAAGGACATGTATATATTTCATTGGTTGCCTTGTAATATCAAAATAAATATCTGTGAGTTCCTTCCCTTGTCTTCATGATTTTCCATTGATCATGGCTCAGTGAAACACAGATAAATACCATTGTAGCAGTGATAGGTGGGATAACCACAAGAAAGTAGCTATCGACTGTTTTGGCAATCCATGACAGATAAGTGTGATGAGTAGAAAGAAGGATATTTAGAGTCCAAAGAGAAAAGTAACGTGTGCCACAAAAGCTGATGAGACTTTTATTCTTTAAAATGTTTCCAACATACATGCCTGATGTTTATGATTTTTTTTTTCTAGAACCTAAACATGATTACAGTTATACAGTCAAAAACATCTGATTGTAGTTTTAATTAAGCTAACCCTTCCCTCACCCTCACATCACCAAAAGCCTATACCGTCATTATGAGGGATATATTGTAATGATAACTTGGTAATCAAGAGAAATTAAATCTGTGTGTGTGTGTGTGTGTGTGTGTGTGTGTGTGTGTGTATGTGTGTGTGTGTGTGTGTGTGTGTGTTTTAATGTGTGGATAGAGGTTGTTGGGGGTGGTGCATGAACTTGAGTTTTTTGAGATCATAGAATGGTGGACATATGAATGAACGAGTGTGGAGTGTTAGCAAATTGAGAAAATTCCTTTGGCTTCTTTTGACTCTAGTGTGTGTACATGTGCAGCTATATGCATACAGTGTGTGTACATGAGTCTTACAAATGACACCTGCACTGCAGAAGAAGAGTTTTCCAAGGTCAGGGATAAATCAACAGAAATTACACAGCTGCCAAAACCAATTACTGCAGAACCATGTAACACAGGGCCTACCCAATGGGCATAGACCGCTCATCGAGTGTACTCAGCAAACACACATGAATCTGGGCACATTGACGCTTGTGTGTGTGTGTGTTTGTGTGTATGTGTGTGTGTGTGTGTGTGTGTGTGTGTGTGTGTGTGTGTGTGTGTGTGTGTGTGTGTGTGTGTGTGTGTGTGTGTGTGTGTGTGTGTGTGCGCGCACGTGTGTGTGTGTACACCCTATAATTCACAAATAGACAAAGAAAACACCATGGAACAAGAACAATTTCATCCTCCACCACCTCACCTCACAGGCTTAACACACATATTGTATTTCATGGCTTTTCTCATCATTTTGAGATTTTTTTGAGATTGTTCATTTTCTTTCTTGTGAATCTAACTTTTTAAGACAAACATGACTATTTTCACAATTCTGCATAAATCACACACTTCTGCATAAACTACTTGCTAATATCCTTACTAACCTTTTAAAGACATTTCACTTCACGTTAATGGACTATAAAAGTTGCTAATATTTTTGCTGTAATTAGCAGTCAACCAGGTGTGAAAAGCAAAGCTTTCTAAAAGATGCCCAGCCTTCAAGTCATGCTGCCTCTGACCCACCTCAAAACTCTAGTTCTTCCATTCACACAGAGCTTGATTTGACCTTTCACAGCAATCACTTTGCCATTTCATGGTTATTCATCCATGCTGGCTGCACACAGGTAGAAAATCAAACCAGCTTTTAAAACAGTACTTCACATTCAACTATAAAATTGTGAGGACAGGTAACATCTACTGTACAATAGGTGCAGAGATAAGGATAATGAAAACATGACTGTTAAACCAATTTTTTTGTATTACTCAATACCGGAGATAGTGATCATTCCTCAAATAAATGCAGACATGCATAGAAGATACAGCAATGGTTCACAATAAAAATAGAAACACCTCCTGAATTCATTCAACATTTAAGGGACATTTTGTGATAGCTATGTTTTGGTCAAGCAACCATCATCAGGCCTTTTATACAACACACTTTAGTTAATGAGTTGGTTGGTTTTGACCTTTTGTGAGGTGTTTTATGTGACTTCATTTGGTTCAATATGAAGATGGTTGTTAACCTTCAGCTGGGGAGTTACACATGTAGCAATCTCCATGGCTCTGGTACCCCTTCGGGCAAGGGGAGTTTCCCCTGAGTACAGTCTGTTATTGGAATTTAAATTTAGCCTTGTTTATGTGTTAAGTCAGGTTAGTTGCACTTTTTGTGTAGTCTGTAGGGCTGTATTAGCAAGGACCTCGATATATGGGTCATGCCAAATTGTATATCACAATACTTTGTTGATTTTCAACATAATTTACTGAAAATAGGGCGCCTGTTGGCCTAGCCATTAGGCCTCACGCCTTGTACGGAGCCTTCCATGCGGGCTGCCGGGGTTCGAGTCCAACCTGTGTCTTCTCTTTTGCATGTAATTCCCCACACTCTCATCCCAATTTCCTATTTATCCACTGTCCTGACAAATAATAAAGACATAAAAAGCCAGAAAATTTAAAAATCTTAAAAATAATAGTAATAAAAAGTGGAGCTTAGAATGAAGTTTTCCTTTTTTTTTTCAAAAAATCAGAACTATTTAATTAAACATTTCGATTCTAATATAATTGAAAATAGCAAACAAAAACAGGTAAATTAGCAAGTAAACAATCACAAGGAAGTCCTCAGCAACTTATGAAACTGAACGATTAGCAAAAAACACCAAACAGTCATAGAGAAAATGTACTCATATTTACATTTAAACTCACAAGAGGACTCTTAAGGCGTGAAATTTGTGGGGGAAAGTACACAAAAATAGGCGCTGATAGTTACTGTGTCGCCCATTCAGTTAGTTGATAAACATAAACTGCATCAAGGATGCTGGTGATGATGATGATGATAGATGGTGGTAATGCTGAGTCTTTCAGGCCACACTTCATTTGCTGCCCAGTGAGGAGGAGAGGGAGGGCAATGGAGAGAAAGAAAGATGCCTGAAATGTCCTCAGGCGTCTTCTCTTTTGACCCATGAACCGAGAACTCATAGAAGGTGCCGCGTTGGATCCCATTTGACATCCTTACCCCTACAACAAAGTCTCTCGCTTCCTCTCTCTCTCTCTCTCTCCCCCACACACACTTACACATTCTAATGTGTGCATGCACTGCCATTACAAAGAGAAAATGTTGACATGTGGGTCAGGGTTCACCATGCAGTGTAATAGCTTTTCATTGACTGTTTAAAATGCCAGTGGAAATTAAAGTGTCAATTACTGAACAAATACAGGCAACATTAGACAAGTAAATGGATGGGAGAAAAGTGTAATTATTTGACTGAATCCAATAAATTCAGTATATTACATTTAAGTATTTAAACTGGTTTCACAGGATTGTGTTACCAGACCTCTGTTAATAAAAAAATTGTCTGGAATTCATGGAGTATATTGACGAGTATATTGTTATTTTTGTCTGTACAATCAACAAAGGAACTGAAAAAATATTTGAAAAAAGTAAAGTCTTTAACTTATTCAAGAAACTCAAAATAATTATATTGGATTGGAAATATTTTCCAATCCGAAAAACTTTAACTCAGTTTGGAAGTGCTTGGACTAAAACTTAAGTGGATGATCGTGATGTCGACCATTGGTTTGTCCGGTTTTTGAAACCAGAAGAGACCATATTAGACAGATTGTGGACGTGCAAGGTAGCCAATCCCTTAAGTGTAGCTTGTTTTTTTCTGATTTTGTTACTTAATTTAAAAATGATAATTGTGTTGAAAAAGATATATGGTACTGCTGTTAGAGACCATTAACTGATAAATAAATGTTAATCAGGTAATAAGAACAATAGAGGCAGTCGTTTTCTCATAGGCGTTTTTACAATTTTACTTCTTTGGAGGCCGTTTAGAGGCTTTTGAAAAGACACATATGTAGTTGACTCACTTTTCAGACCTGAAAGCTATGCCCACCTCTTTCAAACAGTCTGTGACGCCTCTAAAACAAAAACACCGGCACTTTTAAGATGCCAATAATTTGATATCTGCTGGCAATAGAAAGAAGAAAATAGTATATGGGTAGGATTATGCAAAGAAAGGCTGTATTGTGACCAATAAGAAAAACAATGTTTATTTGTTTGTTATGATATTTCCTGGGTCAGATCATAGATACAGATAGGTTTGTAGGGAAGGCTTACTTGAAACAATAAAAAGAATGCCTTCTTTTTTCCAAAAAGAACCAACATGAAATTTGACATTTCTGTAATGTGTTGGTTTTGGACTTCTTTCTAGAATTTTATTTCGACCAAATTGTTTAATAAATTGGTAAATATTCATTTTATTCAGACATATTCGTGTTGCAGTTATGCAAAAAAAGGCTCTATTAATCTAATATAATCACTCTCTTTTAAAGTCAGGTTTTCCAAAAGTAATTTGGATAGGATTTAAATCTCATTGCCTCTCTTTTATATTGGAATGCAAGTATAGAGTGGAACTGCGTAGTTTCACTGTGCGCCTAAATTAAAAAATGACCCATTATTTAGGAACTTAATCCCGTACTCCTTGTAGACATTGACTACTGACCTAATTTAACCCTCAAATTGATACGATATATATTTATTTTATATTCTTTGTCTGAAAACAACAGCAGTGGAAAGCAGAATTTCTCATCAGCTGGTTCTGAGAGCATTGTCTGGCAATTTCATTCAAAAGACAATGAACATTGTTACCCTTCCTGACCTCCATGTTTCCTGTCCAGCCTCTCTTCTCTCTTTCTCACCAGGTACAGAAACCATTTTCTTTGTGTTGCCTCCTTTCATTACACACAAGATTACTCACACTCACGCCCCTCCCCTCTCTGTTTCCTCTTCCCATCCTTCTCTTTGCCCCTTCTTTTGGTGGCTTCATTTCATCCAATATTTCCCACTATTGGTCATACAACCTTTATCTCTCCTGCTCTCAAATTCTTTTCAAGGAGGTGTGCCTATGAAAACAGACAACTTGCATGCGCAAAACTCAATTAAGGAAATAAACACACATGAAATGCCTCACACATGCACACACACACGCACGCACGCGCGCACGCACGCACGCACACACACACACACACACACACACACACGCACACACACTCACACACGCACAACACATGCACACAACACATACACACAATAGCAACAAATGCAAGTGTAAATAAAGGACCAAATGAGCTTGTTGTGTTCCATGTTCATGAGATGAGGTTGAGCATCAAGCATGCAAAGATGAAATGTACCTGATATGGCATGATGCCATGTCAGGCATGTGATCAGGCAAACAATTCATTTTGCATTAATGACAGTGAGTGAAAAGGCACACCACATGACAAATATGTTGCTTTGAGCAAAAAGTGCATTTTACTCACACACAGAAATACATGCATGCATGGTAACATAGCCACGAGCAAAACATGTGCAGTCCCATGCAGAAGCTGTAGCACAGGTAACAGTACTGTAGTACACACATATACTGTAGTATTTCCACCTGAGCTTGAAGCTCTTTCGGTCATGGTTGTTTGGAATTTGCTGCCCCCTGCTGAAATTAAAAGAATAACTCCAGCTTCATGTCACACCAGCAGGGATCAAAAGGAACAAAAACGGATGTGATTTACTGTGTGAGTTCACTCTTTTGTTGAGCAAAACCTACAGTTCAACCTCTGGCTGATGATTTTCAGCTTTGAGCCAGAGTTTCCAGTTAACAGGATGGTTTATTCTAAAGGTCCCCCTCCCTCATTTGTCAATAACATTTACAGATTCATAAAAATAAAAAAATCACACCACCTAGAGTGGTTGATATTGAATTTATATTTTGGATTTGGCTATTTAAAGGGATTATAACGATAGGGTATATACTCTTGGGATAAATACGTACATGTTTACTAACACAAACTTGAATGTACTTTTAAGCAAGCTCTATGTCCTTCAGATTCCTGCTTCTGGTTGTCCTTTTTATTTGGCTCCTTGACCAATCTGTCTACTCAGTTTGCTCTCTTGCCTTTCAGTTTGTCTTTAATCCATTACATAATTCCCTTCCTTCTCATAATCATTTGGCTGCCTGCATGTCCTGCCTCTGGGTGTTTATCAGCAGTGCAGGATCTCATTTGCATCATATTTAAGCCCAGAACAACACACATGCTCAAAACGCCAGATAATTGTGGTAACTTTGCTGGGTCAGACTTGGCAGCGATCTTGTGAAATTATGCATCTATTTGCCAAGAAAATTAAGTTAATCTGACTTCAATGACAGTTTAAACTGCTGCAGGATTATAACTAAAACTGTATACAGTTAAGTAAATCTGCCGCAGGGGTGCCTGAATGATTAATTGTTTCCAAAACCCCCATATCAGATAACATTTCAGATTCCAGATGTTGGTAGCAGTGAGATAATTGTAGATTTAAAGTGAAAGGGTAACAGATTCTGTTGTTAATATTTATTGCGTCATCGATGCACAAACATTTTCCCTTCCTGCTTCCAATCAAAAGATCAGGATTAAAATCTAGGTTGCTATGATCTTTAGGCAAGGCTGACTTTTGGCCATGGTGCGTAGCGTTTCTATCTTGGCTCTGTCCTGAAGCGCTGCCCCCAAACACTGTGAGTGAGTCAACTAATCTGTTATGCCTTCTCTACAACCGCAGGGATGAATGCTGCTTCTCTTTTTCTATCTTACTGACTGCTCTTCTTTCTGCTGTCTCCTATTTCCTCATCTGTCTTACAGCATCTGTATCAGTCTGCCCCTCCGTTGCCTTTGTGAATTGGTCTCTGTTAGGCTGTTTGTTAGTGTTATATGAACTGTATGATTGTTTCCTTGATTGAAACAATGGTGTGTGTTAGTTTGTTTTCTCATCTTGTTTGCCTCCCTGTTACCTGTCTTGCTCTTGCATAAAAGTTACCTCACATGATTGTTTCTCTTCATGTCACTGTCTGAATGGTTTGGTCTGTCTATCATCCTCTGAAAGTCTCTTTGTACACAATGGTAAATACTACATTTATACAACACTTTTCTAGTCTTCTGACCACTCAAAGCACTTTCACACTATTTAACACATTCACACACTGATGACAGAGGATGCTATGAAAAGTGCCAACTATTGTTAACTAATCACATTCATTCACATTCATCCGCCGCTGGCCATGCCATGGGGAACAATTTGGGGTTCAGTGTTTTGCCCAAGGTCACTTAGACATGTTCACTGCAAACTGGGGATAGAATCCCCAACCATCTGATAGAAAGATGACCGACTCCACCACTGAGAATGATCATTAATTTAACGCTTGTGTAGCTAATTGTTTAGCATTAATACATTGACTCATATAAATATATGTGCAACCGTCAATAACTCCTACTTCTTAAATGCATCCCAGTGCAAAAGGACAGGCAAAAATATAATAGATGATAATGATAGTGAACAAATCAGTGAAGCAGATGTTGCCATTTACAAGTAATGAGGACTTCTGGTTGGTTGGTGTTGTCTTATTTAGTTTGTTGTTTGTTTAGTGTTTTATTCAGGCCTGTAACCTCAGTGAACAAACTTGCTAGCTGGCTAGCAATACACCCTTGATCTTAACCTAAATGTGTTGGTGTCGAATGGCTTTTGCTCAAGAAAGCTAAAATTAGATTAGATGGGCCAGGACTTATTAGCCTGGTAATGAAGAAAATGGACCCGCAGGTTCAGTGTTGTCCCTCTTTTTCCTCCCAGTCAGGAGGCGAGCAGCCACATTTCGAACCAGCTATAGGTGTACAAAGAATTGTAGTTACTGAGTTGACAGATTATAAATGCATGGATCACACTCCCTGAATCATTAGTTGAGAGAAAGGCAATTACTATAAATTTTACTATGAATAAACTTTGCTATAAATCTCACGTTAGCTATACTTAACAATGGAAGAAATCTGCCTGTCAAACTTGAAAACACTGTCAAATAAACACCAAGACTCTAAAATAAATGTTGGCATTAGGCTAAAGGTCCAAGAAGACCATTATTGGGTTGAGGAAGTTGAAGCTCTTTGATGCTTTAATATCATTTAGATTGTCAAGCAAGGGCTGCAATGAGCCCTACCTTTCATTTTTAAGGGCATTCTTCATCCAACAAAAAAATGCTAACGATGCTCTTGGCTACTCTTTGCCTAAGTTTGTATGGTAAACACATAGCCGAACACCATATTAGTGCTGACATTAAGGTGCACAAAACCAGTACAATATATAAAATATTTCGAGAAATATAGACATTCTCAATAAATAACATATACCGTAGTGATTGTGCAACTGTCAAATTGTTTGTATGTTTTTTTTGGTCCCCTAGTGGTCAAAATTGATTAATGACATTTTCAAGGTCAAAAAAGGTGTTCTTTCTTTTCCTCCGGCACCTGTTAGCCAAGAGCACCTTTTTCCTCAATAAAGGTTTTTGTTTAAAGTATATCTCCAAAAAGTCAACAAGAAAGGAAAGTAAGAAAAGTAATTATACAATATTTAAAGGAATGTTTCTCTCACTGACATCCATTCAACCTTCATCTTACTCTCTGAAATACTTCGATTGCATAAGAAGTCCAGAAACTTTTTAGGCTCATAAAGCGTCCTCAGACGTTTTCATGCTACAGCAACGTGACACAACAACAAAAGAAGATTAACTTCACACCATCTACCGGATCAAGTCAAGATGTCACCTCCAAATCAAAGAAAGAAAAGCTGATTTATGTAGTGTGACGGAAACACACACACTCACACACACACACGCTAGAACGCAAACAAACAAAACATGCTCAACATGCACACACAAAAAACACACTCCCTGATGCATTCAAACCCACTGATAAGGGATTCTAAATCTGGTCTAGAGTGATTACGAGGTCCTTCGAACAAATCATCAAATAAGATTATAGAAAGAAATGAACAGTGTTGTAAATAGACACTGCTTCTGTATGTTTATTATTTATTGATAAATATGATCTGAGGGCAGTGAAAAAAATCTTCTTATCTTAGCCATGTCATGTGTAAATCTTTTCGTAATTTTTATTTTGTATTTCAATTTCCCTGTTTTTCAGCAGTAGCAGAAGTGTGACTGGTAATAGTAGGAAAACAAATGTGTTACTGATGATAATATTATATATGTTCATGACATGTAAGGCAGCATGCACAACACAAGGACTCTGAAACTGCAGCAACAACTTTATTTGTAGTGCTAAAACCTGTGATTTTTTTTTACCCTGACATTTTAAAAATCTGTGCCTGATTTCCTTCAAGCAGAAGTTGGGTTAACGTATGTCGTGAATTGTGTTTTGTTAGAAGACTTTATTTACTTTTAACAATTAACATTCTCCCACCCCAAAAGGTCTTAAAAAGCTAACATTTGAATGAAGATGTTAAGGAAGCCCAGTTTCACTATGCTAGATGTAAAGATTTGTTTCATTACCTGGCACACTCTTTTCCAATATATATGATAAAAAACAATATTTTGCATCCCTGCTTAATGCTTTTATTTTGCATAAAACAGTATTTGAAATGTTGTTTTGCTCAAATTCTTATGCTTCATCTACTGTCAATGTTTGTGTCTAACCCTAACCCTCTATGATCTAGCTGTTGGATTGGACTTTTAATGTAAAATGCCATCTTATCTTCTTTGATTCTATCATTTCAACTTTAAATTGCCCTCTCAAATAGAGATATTAAAACCCTTTCAAGTGACTTCTAGGAGAAAATATTGGCATTCATGACGATTTTTACAAATATTTATTTCCAAAATAACTGCAGAGATGAATTTTAAGAGTAAAGGTCCTTTTCGAGTTTAAAAACGTCTCAGAGCTCCCAAAAACATGTCTGTGAAGTATCTTGCTATAAATCCACTCTAATCTTGTATTTTAGCATGCCTATAAACCCCTCTATTTTAGACTGGCTCAGAACAGGCTGTTTAGGTGTCTGTAGCTTTAAATGCAAATGAGCTGTCAGACCACGCCCCTCTCAGTAACGCCTAGGGCGGCTAGGACTTCCTTGCTCCATGCTCTATTATTTACAGTGAGAAAGCAAACTCAGAGGGCAGAAAAAACACCTAACTGTGGGAGTGTCACCCACCTGAGGGAGGGGTTACTGCCCCTTGTGATGTCATGCAGGGAGAAATCATCAAACAGCCTGTTTGAGCACACATTTTCTGAAAAGTGGAGCAGGCAAAAGACAGAGGATGGACTTATCCCTTATTTGGGGTTTTTTTAGACAGGCTAGAGACACATGTTAGCGTTAGAAAGACACAATAAAGTGTATTTTGCATATGTGACCTTTAAGTTTAATTTAAACAAAAAGACATGACTCTATACTTCTTTCCTTTATATTTATTCTTAAAAATGAGTAAGCAGACAGTTCATGTGTCCTGTGAATACCAAAATGTGTGTAGAACAGTACAGAACAGTAACACCTTTCATTATATTTCTATAACAAGATCTTTTGAGCGCCATATCCCAAGTCAAAACATAGAATGTATTCTTTTTAATACAGCAATTTTAAAAGATCTTTCATCTCAAGAAATAGACCACAGGTTCCTAAAAAGAGATGTAAAAATGTACATCAACACGATCAGTGTTAAACAGCAGGCTATATGTTTCCGATGCACAGGACTTAAAACTTGCACTAACATCAGTGAGGAGGTGATAATGATGATATAATGCATCAAAACCAGAGGGACCAATCACATGTTTAAGAGGATATCACAGCTTAGACAGGAGGGGCTTCGGCCATTAATCACTTCCTCGATATCCCTCATTACTTACTCGATCGCACACTTCCTCAGCTCATCAACCCCTTATGTCTTTATCTGCTCTCTTTGCCTCCTCCTGAAAAACTGTAAAGAGAGAAATTTGAGTTCATCCCCTCCGATGCATTCCTCTGATTGCATTTTCATCAGGAAACAAGGACAAAGGGAAGAGAAGGGAAGGGAAGGGGAGCGAGAAAGTCGGACAAAGCAAGCAAGAAAGGGAGGTAGGAAAACTTGAATTCATTCGAGTGCTGATTGACTGAGGTTGTTTTTGACTGAGATAGATCAATGAACAATGAGACCAGCTCATTGACAACAGACTGTGGTCCCCTACCCCAACACAACGACAGACAGTATCATAAAAATATGTCTTTTTTTTTTCAGTGAGGTTTACAATGTCAGGAGAAAGGTCACAGAAGCATTAATCAGTAACCAGGCTATCTCTGATGCACAGGTCTGTGACGAAATATAAACCATTCAGCTGCATCATATGAGGCCTGTGTTATTGCCCAAACCCAATGTGACAAAGAGAAGCCAAAGACAGAACAAAAAGTGAGAGGAGTGGGGGAGGACAAGCAGAGGATGAAGATGAGAAGGAAGGACAGCGAGAGAAACGAGAGAAGGGGACAAGTAGAGAGAATAAAAAGAGAGGGGAGGAGCAGACAGATTGGTTTTGAAACGCTCATTTGATCGACGTCCATCTCTTCTCTACAGGCGGAGTGAGAAATAAAAATCCTGGCGGGGGGGACACACACGTCTGTCTGTCATTCTGTGTTAGGCTCAGCATAATTACTGTGAAATGACAGAGAGCCACGACTTATAGGAGGGCAGCTAGAGGAGAGAGAGGTGTGTTTTTAGACTCGGCCCGCAAGTCACTCTGTGCTATTTTCGGACATGTGAACATATGTAGCAAAATACTGGAGATGTAAAATTGAAGATGACCAAAAATAAAGGAAATGGGTTCAGAGAGTATTTAAACTTTGCCCTACTTTCTTCCGTCAATCAATATTACTGTAACATCCCATTACATTGGTTCTATGGAAATTACCAAAGCCCTCAAAGACCCACTATATCTTAACACGATGATCAACAACCTCATGGTATAATTCAGTTACATCCAATAAGCATTTTTTTTAGCTTATGTTGCTTAGAAATAACATTGATTTCAAGTGAACAAGAATAACCTAAGGCCCCAAAACACTTTATAGCCCTCACAGCCACGACTGGGTAAGATAAAGTCCATAACTCTATGTACAACTCATGTTCAGGGTATGCCCTCCTATAGCCTACTAACATGCAATGCAGTGTTCCTCTCAACACAAGAAAACTATGTAGAATGGTCCTCAAGCTGCTACATCTTAGTCACATTTGGGTACCTAGTACCTACACGAGAGGCACAGCACTTTGCCAATGAATGTCACCGTAAGCCTTTACAACACACCACAAAGTGTCTAAAGGCCACAACACTAGTGTGAACAATACTGACAAGGTACCAAGACAACTTTTTAACCATATATTGAATGTCATCAAACTGTTTTAAAAATATTAATGGTTAGAATAGAAAGAAACAGTTGCTTTAGTCGCAATGTTAACTGAAAACAACAAATGTGTTATCAAAGTTTGTGCAAACCAGAAGCAGACTATAATCATGTGATAACTTTTCCTTTGTTTCCTTTTTTTTGTACAAAACAAAATGAACACTCCCAGTCATTTCTCCTGTTTTGTGTTGTGTTGGATTATGTAGTTGTTCGCTGTAGTTTCCGGTTGATTGACTTATTGTGAAGACGGCAGGCAGCTTGGCTGGCCAGTTGGGCGGTCAGTTAGAAATGCGTCTCCTTCTCTGAGATGGTGGATATTTTCCCATCAGCCTTGAGTTTGGCGTCATTGGCAGCATAAGGGCTTAGAGCGGCGAGTTTCCCTCTCATTTTCAGATCTGGGCTTGGAGTTGTCAGCTTCTTTATTCTCTGCAGAGAGGATTGAGAGAAAAGAGGTTATCTCTTAATCTACCAAAACAATGCCACTCCAATAAGCAGCTTTGAGCAGGTACAGCTTATGCATGAAGTCATACACTTTGAAAGGAACCAGGAGAAAGCATCAACAAAAATGAATCCAAATTCTAAAACTGAAACATATGCAGACCATTACATTATGACAAATAAAATAAACCACATTTACATGCATCATTTCTCAAACCATTGCTATGCAGAGGATACCAAGCTCTTTTTGTAATTATATCCAGATGACAATACAGTCTCCACCCTGATTTGATCATGCCTTGAATATATCTCTACCAGGATGAAAGACATTCCTTGCAGATATCTCTACAAGGGTGAAAGATCGCCACCTTCAACTCAAGCTATCAGATAGTGAGCACCTTATCATCCCGGCCAGTCCCTCTATGCAACGACAGATCGATAATCAGCTTGGACCGACCAAACTTGAACCAACAAAGTCTGCCTGGAACCTATAGGTAACATGATTGATGACCAGCTATATTTCAAGGTTCACATGGTCTTGATTGCTAGGTCATGTTGATATGCCCTGTGCAAGATCAGTAAGATCAGACCAACCCTCCAGAGCATGCGACACAGCTCCTGGTGCATGCTCTTGTTATGAGCATGCGACTCCCTATTGGCAGGGCTTCCTGCACACTCAAACCTCTACAAATGATCCAGAACACAGCAGCTCAATTGCTCTCCCTCCACTCAGATCAATCAAAGGCTACACCAATGATATCTTACATTAGAAACTGGCAATTTGCTTATTTGACCCTCCTTTGAGAAATGATGGGAGATCGTCCAACTGAGACGCAATCCCTCTTAGAAAATCAGATGTGAGAAATACAACAGCTGGATTCCTTACACTCCTTTCTCCATTACAAGGGTCTAGGTGGCACAAGTATGATGATTCCTGATCCCGATTCCAGTTCTGCTTCCACAAAAACAGCTCTCCCTCGAATAACATTTATGATCTTCTTTTACTGCCTTTATTAATCTCTTTTTCCAAATGAAACATATCAAACTGTCCGTTGCTGTTCGGAGTGAGGAAAGAACTGCTCAGTTGTAATGCAAGTGGTATGGCTGACAGTTAAATTAACCAGAAATCAAAACCTTAAACAACCACAATACAATTTTTACAACGTTTATCACACTTTATATTTGAACCATAGAAAAGGGTTCTGCTAGATTTGCTGAAGACACACAAGAAAATATTTGCTTAACTGCCCTAGAGACATTCTACTCTTCATAAATATTGTGGAAATAAGGAGAAATCAGTGAAAATAATAATGGAAAGGACACTGTATACCTCTTATATACATCTTTCAGGAAGTCTATGATCTATGTGAAACCAAGGAAGGAAAGATCGAAGCCTGGAATGAATCAGGGACATTTTTGTTCAGTTTTAAAGCTAAATGGTTCATCTGAATACTCTGATTCATTAACTACAAGTAATTACTTGTATGCTAATGCATCTATAGTTTTATGTGACGTGATAAAAATATAGCTATATTCGATAACACATGAGCATTACTGTAAGTCATTCAACTACAGACTTGTAATGGAACAGCTGTGTGACATTTTCCCTTTAGTAAAAGACCACTTGTAAAATGTGTAAGATCTTGCGTGTTTTACCTCAGAAAAGGTTCCAGGAGTCTTCCAGATCATCCAGATCATCCCCAGAGGAATACAGACCATCGAGGACATGGCCATGAACCAGCCAATACCGTAGCCCCAGTCAGGGTAGGTGTACACGTTGTTGTACTTCAGAGGCTTGTATTTAATTAGGAAGAACAGGAAAATAGCCTGCAGCAGACATAAAATGAAGCACCATTTATAGATTTTATTTACACTGTGAAAAGAAACCCCCATTTTTGAATAGAGGAATTTTAAGTGGGTGTGGTGATGTAACTCATGTTGGTGTATGTATAAACAAAAAAAGTTTTGTTTTCAGTATTTTTGCTTGCTTCAAGAAGTACTTAACCCCAAAATAGAATGTTGTAGGCGTACACGCCAAATGAAACCTCTGTAGAATAAAACTTAACTTTATCCATAGAATGATCTTTACAGGAAGAACCATAATCAAATTCAACACTTTTATCCCAACATTTAAATCTGCTCTTCATATGAATTTCAACCAATATGATGAATTCAGACAGGAATCTCCTGAAAGTTTCTGTCCTTCATTATTCAAGGCTTATTTACATTATACAGTGTTTGCATTCTGTAATGCAATAGTAATACTGCTCTTGATTTTGTGTCCACAGTGAGACTCACAGCACAGATGCCCGGGGTCAGGATCATCCAGCACCATTTGATGAAGAAGACAGGTTTGTGGCCGATCATGTCCTCAATATTAGAGTAGAATCTGTCACTACCTGAAATGCAAATATCGAGACTTAAGAGTTTCTGCATGGATCATCACAGTAATATAATGATTGATGTATTTTGACAGTATGAGGCTGTCGTCATAGAGCTGCCACTACTACGTGGACACAATTTAGTTTTACACTCCCCGAGAGACAGCCCTGATTCATGTGAAACATTCCTTACCTAATACTTCATTAGTATTTTCTATCAAGTCACGCAGACAATTGAAAGACAGAATTAAAAGCCTTTCTCTTTGTTTAGGGCAAGTTTAATAGAAAAAAGGGTGTTTTGTTTGCTGAAGAAAAATACAAAATGGCAATCATTCACACTGCTGTGATGACATAATTTCTGATTACAAATAATAGTGTGCCTTGTATTACAACAGGGGAGTCAGGAATGTATTTAAAGCCATTCTCCAGCAGAGGGCAGGGAAGAAATACGATTGCAGGAGGGATGTTGTAGCATGACACAATGTTTGTGAAACAACCTTTTCTTCTGTGCAGAGATGTCTAAAATGTGTTTTTATTCAAATGTGAATCTACTTTTATCTGTGGTGACAAGTATGACAAAGAAAGTTACATAAAATTTACATATTACATATTTAGTTACATTTTAACTGGAGACTGATATCTTACCGTACACCCAGCCGATACATATGGACTCAAATATGGCCACAAACAGCAAACACATCCCACTAGCAGCGTACGAGTCGAACAGCTGGAAGACATACATCCCTCCCTGATAGGAGGAGACAGGTGTCAGTTTCCTGTAACAGACGTTCAAGTCTCAGACTTGATTAGATCACATTGATTTTGAAGGGAATAAGGTGTGCTTGATTTGGTTGTCAGAGACTGACAGCATTATTGCTTCGATTACATTAACAGAGATTTCCTCCTGAATAGACCGCAGAACATTAACTCTGTCAGTTACGAGTACTAAGTTGTTGCCAGCAAATGTGTACTAAATAAAACATCTATACAGTATGTTGTTATATTAGTATTTTGTTATTGCATGTTATGTCTATGTTATGTCTACACACACTGTCCTTAGGTACATTCTGGCTGTGACACACATACTGCAGAAAAGCATTTTCAGCTAGCATAATCCTTTTTTTCCCATTTTTACTGTAGGCATCTCTGTTCTGTGTAATAATCGTGCACTGTAACACATTCCTGGATGATGAAGTTGTTTGCCTTTCGTGAAATGAACTAATTTGCTATACCCGATTTAAATCTGTCAGTTCATAGGACACTTCAGTTACCCTATGAGTCATGACAATTTACCAGCATTTTCAAGGGTATGGATATAATATAATAATATATTTTGTTATATTTTGTGTAAATTGTACAAGTTTAAGAAAAACGATGTTCCCATTATTTACAGTCTTTGCGCTAAGCTAAGCTAACTGACATGCCGTAGCTTTAAATACTGTACAAGCTTGGTATTAATCTTTTAATCTAATTCTCAACATCCCCTTTGTAATAAATATAATGGCAATAGGTACTATTGCTTTAAAAGACTCCATTGTTTCATGTCAAGAGTGGTGCTCACATTTTGCAGACACTCTTCCATATCCTACCTCGAATCATGACTACTTATCTTTTCATTCTGCTTCCACTAAAAGGCTCATCATAAATAAAAACCTCACATGAATCTGAGAGCAGGGTTACATCACAGCTCTGAACTCCCCATAAACAGCTCAGAATATCATCAAAATGTCTCAGAGACTGTCTTCATGCCCATTCTTTAGCCAGGTATTGAACTACACTCTCGGAGGACCTTTTGAACTGTGATTTAATCCTACTCTAGTTCATTCATGATGGCTCTTTGGCAGCAGAAAGGACTCAAGTGTTCAGAGTGCACATAGAGCTGAAAGTAAAAGCAGAGGGAGCAATTGGCAGTTCTTCTATATGGGTGACACAGATGTGAATGGGCAATGACAAACAGAGGTCAGCTGAATGGACAATGCAGAAGTCTGTGACAGAGTAAGTACTGTGCTTTAATATTGCATTAAACTCTTTCTCCTGTTTCATGGGTATTACCACTATGGAAAAGTAAAACACATTAACACTGGAGGTGAGTGGAGAGAAGTGAATATCGACACATGAGATGCTTTTAGTGGATGACAGAACTTTTTGATAGTGTCAGGTTTCTACTCCATTAAGACATTAAGACGAAGCTCTGGATGTGTAACTGAACACAGACCTTTATGATTTACAAGAAGTCTTTCAGAATGACTGGAAACAGGGGTGGACCACATAATCAAAATATGAAGTTATTTTAATGTAACTGTCTGCCTTTACTTTTATCATTCAGATTACTGGCTGCTCATCTACAAAATACCTGGCTGGATTGCATCCCAGACATGTGAACAGGAGGTAGAAATGATGGCCGTGAAGATGATGATGATAATGACAACCATGATGATATGTCTACATAGAAATAAAAGACACAGACATGATGTAAAGGTTAAGAAAAAAAATCTCATCTGAAAAGGAAAACGTAATGGGCAACCGTTTCCCCACTTCACTCCTGAGAAAGACGCATCATTGTCCTTAATCTGTACCTGTATCTGTTCAACCAACAAAATGAAGTGGGCCTGTTTTTTGGGGAATGTCACATTAAATTGGTAAAATGTTTTATTCTGTAAACTGATATTCATAGGCCCTGCAATTGTTATCATTTCAATGCATCAAATACATCTAATATTGGTATATAATCAATAGTGATACATAGTTTTACTCCCTCATACTAATAATGTGATCTCCTTCTCTCCATTTTTTCATTGACAGTAACAGGTAACTGTTAGGTAGAAAACATAGAATACATGTTTCTGGGCTTTTTCCCCAAATAATGCATTTAGATTATTTTACAGCTTTTGAGTTATGTTGGATGAACCTGTCTGTATCTATTTGATTTTTTCTTACTGTTTTTCATTAAATACCAAAGAAGGTACAAATATAAGTTGCAAAAAAGTGCTTTTTTGGACCACACATCATAGAATACATGTTTCACCTTGACCTCTATTAATAGCTGAGTCTTACCTCTGTACACATGATGAGTCCTATGAGGAAGGAGACTATGGACATGCCCAGAATCAGTAGCTCTCTGCGGTAACCTCTCCTGAAGGTCTCTGGGTACATGTCCACCACAGCAGTCACCAAACTCTCCACACACACAAACTGTAAAACAAATTAAATGAAAAATTAATTATCTTAGTGGGAATTTTTTTTCTTCTTGACTGATGGCAGAGCCTAGTTTGATTTTTAAAAAAAATTAGAATTAGAGATCGTTATTATGAGCTCACACTTTCCCAGAATTTTTCATCCATTCATCCATCCATCATCCATCCACCCACCCAGCCACCCATCCACCCAATCCATCCACCCACCGATCCATCCATCCATCCACCCATCCACCCAATCCTTCCATCCAGCCACCCACCCACCCAATCCATCCACCCAGCCACCCATCCACCCAATCCATCCACCCACTGATCTATCCATCCATCCATCCACCCAGCCACCCATCCACCCAATCCATCCACCCACCGATCTATCCATCCATCCATCCACCCAGCCACCCATCCACCCAATCCATCCACCCATCGATCTATCCATCCATCCATCCACCCAGCCACCCATCCACCCAATCCATCCACCCACCGATCCATCCATCCATCCACCCAATCCTTCCATCCAGCCACCCACCCACCCAATCCATCCACCCAGCCACCCATCCACCCAATCCATCCACCCACTGATCTATCCATCCATCCATCCACCCAGCCACCCATCCACCCAATCCATCCACCCACCGATCTATCCATCCATCCATCCACCCAGCCACCCATCCACCCAATCCATCCACCCACCGATCTATCCATCCATCCATCCACCCAATCCATCCACCCACCGATCCATCCATCCACCCATCCACCCAATCCATCCACCCACCGATCCATCCATCCACCCAATCCTTCCATCCAGCCACCCACCCACCCAATCCATCCACCCAGCCACCCATCCACCCAATCCATCCACCCACCGATCCATCCAACCACCCACCCACCCATCCATCCACCCACCCACCCAATCCATCCACCCACCGATCCATCCAACCACACGCCCACCCACCCAATCCATCCAGCTACCGATCCATCCATCCATCCATCCATCCAAATCCATCTATCCACCCATCCATCCATCCACCCACCCACCCAGCCATCCATCCATCCATCCACCTACCACTCATCTATCGATCCATGTCATTAATCAGTAGTGATAACATCATCACACACTACATGATAAATTCAAGGTCCAAAAATTTAAATAACACAATTTGGAGAAAAAAAATCCAATCAATACATAATCATACTTTTTATTCTGTAGACTGAAAAAAACAAACTTTAGTTATTGAAAGTTATTTCAGCCAAAACATTGAGTATACCTTTTTCCACCAACAGTTTGTATTCTTACCTGGCTGTCCAGACCGAGGAATATAAGCATCATGAAGAAAAGACAGGCCCAGAGTGGAGACAGAGGCATCATAGTTACAGCTTTGGGGTAAGCAATGAATGCAAGACCAGGACCTGCATCACAAAGCATTAACAGGAATTTCAGTGCCCTACCTTACAGTATAGCAATTTAGTTCAAAGTACTCATGGTGTTTTGTTATTTTTGTTATCTCTCGCTAGGAGATGACTTGCATGCTCTGCCTGAGTGCTCTGTACTTGTGACATAGATATGATGAGATAATGTAACATTTTAAAAACACATGATCTTAAACATTAAGCTCTGTCCTCCCCATGAGCAAATACAAACGTTTCAAATCTCTCACTCTGTCATATTCACTAAATCATTCATATGGACTTAAATAAATCATTATGGGGTGGTCTAAGTTAGGTGAAGTTATATAACCGGTTATGTTTAACCATTTTATCCCGATGTGAAGGAAGGGGCACAAAGATTCAGTCAGGCTTTCTCTAGACTAAAGTATATGCTGTGAGTAAAAGGTAAAACCACATTACAGGTCTGGTAGTTTTTTATTTCGATTTTGATGGAAAACACAATCATTTTTCTCTTACCAGATTCTGCCACAGCCTCGATGGGAACACCTTGCTCATAGGCCATAAAACCCAGCACAGAGAAGATAGCAAAACCTGCTACGAAGCTGGTGCCGCTGTTTAGACAGCACAGCATGATGCAGTCCCTGAGAAGCAAAATATAGAGACCTTACAGTAATGGCAACGCACACTTTATGCCTCAGTAAATCTTTTCCGTGGACAATGTGCCAATCAATCCAGTCTCATTTATTCATTTTTCTTCCTCCTTATATTCTTTGTATTTGTTGGTATGCGGTGGATTAAGTAAAACATAAGACATCATTTTACTTATTTATATGTGTTAATTATCATCGGTCTTGTAGTATCCAGACTCTACAATTACCTGTAGCAGTTGTTGTTGTAAGCATTGTAACTTCCCAGAGCAGTGAGACAGCCCAAGCAGATGGCATAGGAGAAGAAGATTTGGGTTCCAGCATCCACCCATACCTGAAAAAAATCATAAACATACAGTACGTATACAGGTTGTAGACAAATACGTATACTAACATCCAACAAAAAGGCTTTTTACCAGCAACAAGACCACCTTTAATACTCCTTGGCATAATAACTTCAACTGTACTGAGACAATTCTAAATTATATTCCCTCCCTTGATGTTTTCAATCAATTGCTTGAAGGAAGAATGTGTGACTTTCTGATCCAGTAGATGTCGCCCTTGAGCACTAGAATGAAACCAAAACAAACCTTTCCTGCACTTCCGCCATACTAAAAGCCTCCGCTCTCCTATGGCGACACACCTTCAACCTCCCTCACGTTCGCACACAGGAGTTAAGCACAAGCGACGTCCTTGGCTTGAGCTGCAATTGCCTGTGGCCTGCATTGTTGGGTTAGCAAGCTATTGTTAGCACACTTAAGTTAGCTCGGAGCTTTACATTGCATATAAATTGACATGGAATGATGTGATCTAAAACGGTTTTGTTGACATCAAAGTAAGTAGTGAGTGGGCTAGGTTACTTTTTTTTTTATCTAGTCCTTGAATAAAACATCTTTATATGCAAGGAGATGAATCTGCTGTCCTGTCAGTGTAAACCTGATGTAAACACGGCTCCAAAAACAACACAGTTGGTGGGACTTGCGCTTCTCACTCATTGCAGACAGTCATGACTCAGAGAGACATTTGCAGAGGATATTTGATTTCAATCTGGTGATTTTGAAGACTTAAGTGTATGATGATCGTTGACTTCATACTCCCTAAACTTTTCACTGTTTTAGGTTATAACGGACACTTTTCACTGTACTGGAAAGACTGATATTGAAGTTACAGACAGTAAACATAGGAACACAGAGAGAAGTTGCTATAGCATACAATAACGTTGTTTTGTAAAAAAAAAAAAAAAAAAAAAAGCTAGGAACTTTGCAGTTAGAAAGTAATCATTTTAACCACTAGCCCACAACAATGACATGTTGCCTCATCTAGTACAGTTTTTCTTTGATTAACACACAGTACACAAATACAACAACAAAAAACAACGCAAACAATGTTTCTTATGTGAACTACATCAAAATTGTCCTCATTTTGTCATCTTTTACTATAGCTTCTCGTTTAATCATCACTTCTATACTGTCGCTGACAGTCAATTCTCAGTGACACTTCTTAAGTTAATTCAATTACCTATTTACAAAAAACGGCTTAATGAATTTGAAGAGATTACTGTGATTCGTCAGTGGGTGAGCTTTTATCTGCTAATGAAACCCCCGGAATTCTTTTTCTTCCCCTCATCTACCTGATTTTCATCATCTCAGTGGCTTTGTAATGAAATTATGGCTCAACTCAACCGTTTTCTTCCCCTCCAAGAGGCACAGCATGAATCATAGATTAACATCCTAAAAGTAGATACAAAGTCTAACAGTAACCAAATATTCCCCTTTCCATTCACTAATTTATTCCTGACCACTTTTTTGGTGGAGAATATATGCAGTATACTATAGGCTTTACTTATTCTTTTTATAGGCCGAATACGTACATCTTTATTATTTGTACCTTTCTACCTCAAACCGTTGGCAGTTGAGCGTCAACATAAGTAGAAAGTTAGGGGAGTCTTTGCACTTTCAAGTGGAGACTATGGTTCCCATCCTGTCGATTAACAAAAGTAAATGCCCACGGTTGACTGACCATTACTATGGCGGACTGGAAAATTCAGTCATTGTTTAATGTGCCCCATGTTTTGTGGGTATTATTAAACACTATATTTAGTCATATAGATCATGTGAGAGATGACTTGTTGGTCTGTAATCAGCTGCTAAACTAACATGCTAATTCTACATCTGACCAGTTTTCTGTATGTACGAAACGGACGT
The DNA here is from genome assembly GCF_963930695.1 of Labrus bergylta. Classification (NCBI taxonomy): domain Eukaryota; kingdom Metazoa; phylum Chordata; class Actinopteri; order Labriformes; family Labridae; genus Labrus; species Labrus bergylta. The sequence goes on along the minus strand of NC_089199.1, from coordinate 9,720,799 downwards.
AGCCCTGAGCTTCAGGAGAAAAGTCAGTGTTGAGGTGCTCTGAACCTACATTTTTTTTTAGTGCCTGGGGGAGACGCCAGCGTTTGCAAAAAGAAGTTTGATTGTATGAAATGAAATAGTAAATTAAGCCTTCTTCTCAGTGTCTTTACTACCTTAGTATACATTTCCTTAATGAGTTTGTGGTCTGATCTCCACTGTTATTTTAAGTCTTCTTTAGTACAGTTAATTATGGAACTAGTTGTCCCATTTTTAGAATAGTCGTCCTTAGCGCTGGGTATGTTTCGTGCTAAGCTAATTAGAAGAGAGACGTTAACCATTTGTGTCCAAACTCGTTCACTTGTGCCCAAAAATCCAAGAAAAAAAAGGGGGGAAAGAGGAAAGGCAGACCATTGGGTGTTGCAGCAGAGTGGCAATGTTCTCTTCTATTATAAAGTCTACGATCTGACCTTGCAATCTTCACAAAATGGAAATTCTTCAAGGGTTCTTAGATTTTTTTTAACTTCCTGTAGTAGTTTAATTCCCTTAAGGGTTGCAGCTTGTCCCAGTATACACTGTGCTCAAGTAAAAGATCCAGGATAGATCCCTGGTTCAATGCACGTATTGTCTTAAAAAGACGAATTGTCATATTGTTAGCAGATGTTTCATGAGCACAGTTTAATAGTAAAATTTTAAAAAATTTGGAGTAAAATGCAAGCTCTTCTTCACTTTTAAATTCAAGTTAAATGGATCCAGTCTCTGTTGTTTTATTTAAAGGCTTCATGTAAATTTACAAATGTTAAATTCTTCACCAAGACAGCAGTGAAATGTTCTTTATGAAAACAAGTTTTGTTGAGTACAGGTCCACAGAACCTGCAGGATAGCATGGAGTCCTAGCGAATTCAAACTTAATGCAGCATGGCTCTTTGAAAACTCTCTCACATCACCATTCAGCTACTAATCTCATTTCCCCACCGAGAAACAATTAACAAACGCACGGTCTTCTTTCCCTCCTGGGAGTAACCACGGTAACTTCTGTGACCTCACAAACACAGGATTGTTCCTGTGGAAGAACAGGCCTTTCTCTCCTAATGTTCATTAATGTTCCCTTTAGTTCACCCTCGGCTGATGCCCGCACAGCGCAGGGAAATCTTAAAGGCCCAGGCTCAGAGAGAATCACTTGTTGATGTTGTGCCTAATTTGGCCAGCTTGTGTTTGGTCATGTTGAGACTGTGGCTCCAGGACACATTTCTATTGTGAGTAGGCTGGATGGGATTGGTTATAAGATAGTGTTCTTAAATTGTAAATTAACCACTCTTGGTGCCCTCATGTCCAATAAATAAATCTATACATTAGATATATTTAAATGTGAAGTGTGACATTGAGACATGTCAGAAAGGAAAACAAATTATTAAAGGGTTAGATTTTACACTTTAGCTTGGAGACATATAATAAATGTTATCATGGTTATGGTAAATTAAAGATATTAACTTCTTATTGTTCTAATTGACAGGTCCCCTCCAGGAATGACTCCAGATAGGGTGGGTCATGTCTAATATGTTTTTTGATAAATAAATTAAAAAAAAGCCTCTGATAATAAAATTGCATCTACTCCTTCTATTTGATTTCAAAACTTTAACTTGTGGATGGATACTAATTGTTTAAAATGAGCTACCTCTACAAACATATCAAGGGGTCAATGATGTATTGATGTCTTTCAGATGTGGTCTCTGTCTTTGACTTAGAGGAGTACCACACAAAAGCACCCTTGAACTAGCTGTATTGCGCCTTAAGGAAAAAAAACTCATATTCTGGAAATGCGAATGAAAATAGATATTGACTTTCGAAACAATCACTTTGGAGAGATGGAAGGGGAAAGACACAAATAGAAACTCATTTTCAGTTATAACATATACAGATAACAGGGAAGGATGAGCATACAAAGTGTGAGATGTGGAGAGGAGGGCGGTGATGCACAGCTCAGTGTTGAGGGTGAGAAGGCGGGAGACAGCCGGGGAAAGAAAGGTATAGGGTAAAAGTAGAAGAGGGGAGGCATGATGAAGCTGGGGAGAGTGGCTGACACACAGCCACACACACACTCGTTACAGCCTGGTGAACAGAACAGAGCCCTGATTGTCCCTGAGGAAGCTAATTTAACATTGGTGTCAGAAGTAATGTCTTCCTCTGCCAAACAGCAGTGCTGCTTTATCACCCTCCTTCACTCTCTCTGTGCCTCTGTTTGCGTCTTTGTTGGGCCATCCATTTCTTTCGCACTCTCACACTATCTGTATTCCTGTGTTCTCTTGTCTAACTTTACCTCATTCACAGATGCTACAGTTATCCAAGTGGATAACAGCTGGGGAGCTATTAAATAAGAAAAAGCAAATCTTACACAACTTTATTGTTGTGTTATATGTAGAGGTGAATTTAAGCAAACGCTAACAGACAGAGATCCAAAGTAAATGTTCTGTCTTATACGAACAAAAATTGTGCCAAGAAACTGTATGTTCCTAACACCTTTGCCCGAGATGTTGTGTGAAATAGACGGGCTCATCTGTCTGCACATTTGCTGACTGAATATTCCTTATGATTGAATCCAAGGCCTCTCACCCAATGAAGACTGTTAAACAGGTGTTCAGACAGGAGAGAGGAGTCTGAACAAGAAGTCACATTTGAGCTTATACATTCTTGAAATCTTGTAATATTTTTTAAATTTACCAATAAAAAGTCTCCTTTTTGCAAGCATGAAAACATTATACAAATGGGAGTCAACTCATATCATCTTGAGTTAATTAAACAAGGTGCAATGTTCAATTCTTGCCTGCTATAGTTATTTTTACCTGCTTGAATTACTCCTGTTGCCATTAGATCTTCTTAGATGTGGCTGGCTAACTAGCTGGTTTATGATATAAAATGATAGAAAAAAACACGCTCTTCTGGGATGGACTAGTACCTATATTAGACAAGTATAAATTAGTCCCACCTGTGTATACGGAAGAGCGTCTGCTCGAAACTTCTGTGTGGCAATTTCATTTTGGAGTGCTGTCCTTATTGTTTTTCTTGTTCTAACTAGCTGGTTACGGAGTATTATTTCAGAGATTCGGTTGAGTTTAGTTGACTTTGTAGTGAAGCCATCTCATTAGAATCTTGTTGAAAAAGTTTAAGCTACTGTGAGGAACGTTCGGTTTGTGTCAATTTTGGATACGTCTCTGGACGAAGCAGTAATCTCTTCGTTGATGTCATAGTGTACATGTAAGTAGTATTTTTAACAAAAATATCTGCTTTCTTTTCATAGTCAAAAACATTACTTATCAGTCATTTTTATGGTGTAAAATGTAAAAAAGGAAAGGCTGTTTCTGTAGCATGCTGTTAATCTCCATAAAAAAAGGAACTATATAGAAATAACGAGTCTTCTTGTTGATGATCAAATTTGTTTGCTTTCACATAAAGTGGAATCAATATTAATTTCAGCCTGTTTCATAATCAGTAAACAACTCCTAACCAGAGCTTCAAAAAGGTACTTGAGTACTTGAAAGCCACAAAGATGATATCCTTTAAAAGCCTCAACTAAAGCTAAATGTCCAAGGCATGAAGCTTTAGCAACATTAAATAGTTAACGATATTTCCCTTGACTTTGGAAATAAATAGTCAGTTTTTGTAGGCAGAAAGCAACCGTGTGATATGCCTAGTTACAATTACAGTTTACATACCAGAACAAAAACACCCTGTATAATTCCATCAAGACAAATTTGATCTTGTTTATTTTACTTTCTGGCAGAAAAAAAGGTTAATCCTTCTCACTAAAGTCTCATCTAGACCCCTTCAACATGTAGAGAAACCCTAAGATTGACACAGTGTATTTCCATCTCTATGTTCAGATCTGTGCTCGTTTTTTTTAACTGATATGCTTCATCTTTCTCATTTCAGGTTGTCATGACACCCTGTCCACTGACATTTTTCACTGTTGCCTAGCGACCCAAGCTGTCTGCCTTTTCCAGGCAAGGTCAAGGAGTCTACTCATTGTGAGTGAGTGTATCTGTCTGCATGAGTTATATGTTAATGCACCACCTCTATTAGCCTCATATCCTGAGCACACTGTTTACCTGACCCTTGATCATCTCAAATGTCAGCTTTGCTATCACAATAATGGCTCCATATCAATTGAGCCGGACCGTCTCAGTGATGCATAAATGATTATATGAAAATGATGTACCATTTATAATTTGGAAACCAGCATATTACTACCTTAAATGGACATGCAAGGAACTGATTTGTGCAGACATAAACATTTTGTCTGTACCATTTAGAGCATGACTGGGGTTATGTGTAATAAAAAAGGAATACTTTCGAATTGCACTACAGTTACAACACCACCACCACCACCTGTCCCTCTGGCAACTACTCAGCGTGGGTGTGAGGCAGGGGTATAAATTCCTTCTCATGAGTCCAGTATCTTTGTCCCCTCCTGCTTCACTCTGGTACTTTCTGCCTGTCGTGCATAAACTGTCAGAAATAATCACAGTTTTAGCACAGGGCAATCTCATGGATTCAACCCCTCTGAATAATATCAAGTAGTTTCAAGCTGCTAAATACTGTTGTCAAAGTTGAGGAAATGAAAATAATACAGACATGGGTTTACAGCAGGAGGGGTTTCAAGGATGTATAATTGATGTGTTCTTTTAACCATGTATTATGTAATGTCCTTAATGTTAAGCACACACCCCCTTTCTTGCTGAAACACTCAGTATCACTGGACCTGTGTTTTTGAATATGCAGCTTCTGTCCAATCAAGATCAAGAATGCTTATAGCATTAACAGCGCAGGTTGTAATGACTTTGGCAAAGTTGAAAAATGTATTGCACACAGTTCTTTTTTCAAAGCTGCAATTTGTGCATGGGATGAGTCACATTTTAAACTTTAAAAAGCACTGATCAAAAGAGGAAAAAATACATTTTGTGTGTCCTCTGACATCCATGATAGTCACTCTGGTGACTTCAAAAAGGGATGACGGGAGGCCCTTCCATACATGTAAATAAAGACAACAGCAGGGGCACATTAAAAATGAAGATAAAAGGTTTTAAAAGAGCAACCAGTACTCCTCCAGGAAGGTGGCATCATCTCAGTTGCACTAGACAATAGATTATTTTCACTGTTTGTCAAATATACAGAGGGTTCAAAGCCTACCTGAGGGTCAGAGAGACGTGAAATATCCGGGTAGAGGTAGAACTTGATGCCTTCATATGCACCTGGCAGCGTCACTCCTCTGATCAGCAGGACCAACAACATGACGTAGGGAAATGTAGCTGTCACATAAACAACCTGCAGGGATGAAACATGCACAATTTGGAATACTAATTAATGCCCAGAGTAAAGAAACACACACTTTCAGTTACTGTTTAAACTTGATACATCTTGATAATGCAAATAAATTAAAGTCCAAGTGAAGCTTTGCAGAAACATTAAACCCACATCAGATTAATGCTGGCCTTTAAGCCAAAGGACAACTTCCCCATCCGCACCTTTTTTTTTTTAAATATACAAATAATGCTTTACAGCTACAGGAAAGAGTTTGGATGAAAAGGGGGAAAAAAGGGGGGAAAGTTTTTCATTTTTGCTCCTTTGCAAATCAATGTCAAGAATAGAACAATATGCACTTTTAAGTTCCCTTAGGTCCTTAACAGCTTTAACATCGAGCAGGTCTCTATGAACATGGAATTAAACATTTTATACCTAAATATAACTGAATATTTACTTTTGCTCTATAGTCATCTTAAGTCAGACTAAAACGTAGTAATGGCTGAAAGTAAGCCAATAAGCCAATAACACAATAATATCAATCAACTTCTATTTATAGAGTGCCAAGTAACAATAGTTATCTTATGACACTTTACATATAAAGTAAATGGACTTCAGCTTGTGTAGCGCTTTCCTAGTTTTCTGACTACTGAAAGCGCCTTTTTCAATGCAGGTCACACCTAACCATTCACACCACATTCTCACTCTGATGGCAGAGACTGCTATGTAAAGTGTCCATCTGTAGTAACTAATCCATTCGTACACATTTTTTTGCTGCCGACGAAGCACCAGGAGCACCTTGGGGGCTAAGTGTCCTGCCCAAGGACACATCGGACATGTGGCTGCAGGGGCTGGGGATCGAAACCCCCGTACATCTGGTTGAGAGACAATCGACTCTACCAATTAGTCCCAGCCGCCCAATGAGCATAAACCAGGTCTATATCAGGCTTGGATCAGGGTAACAATGTCTATACATAAAATATGTTTATGTTTTACAATTTGTGTAAGGTATCTATGAAATAAATGAAAAATCATTGGAACCTCTGCAAATATACATACATCTTTCAACTGATTTCAGGCCAGTGTGTATCAGACCACCTCATCGCATCTATCATATGGCTTTTATCATCAGTCATAAAGCATAGCCTACAGCACTGCATTTACTTCATTTGGCCTTTTGTAAAATGCAAAAATGTCAACCTGTTTATTTGTAATCTGGAAGAATATAAGGATAGGATCATGAACAAACACTCTTTACACATCTGGTAGACCATCATGCATGAAAAACTTCAGTACATTAAACATGACACATACCTTCAGTACAGTAGCTAGCACTCGCTAACTATCAAACGAACACTCCCCTTTTTATTGAACTATTCAGGTTGTGCAGAACTGTGCTCTACATCTCAAGACTCTAAGAAACCCCTTGAACAAAGACCCTGGCCTCTTGGAAGGCAGAGGCAGGCAACATACATCCCCTGGCTTGCTGGCATCCAGTCAAAGTCCAATTGAGGACAGAACAGGACAGAACAGAGCCAGGCCAGGAGACTGAATAGAAAAGAGGGCTCCTCTGGCCCCGTCTCTTGAACAGGAGAAGCCCAGAGGAGTGATGCTGGCAGTGTGGGAAAATGTGCTTCTCTTTGAAGCACCAACAGGAGTGCATGAGTACACACACACACACACACACACACACACACACACACACACACACACAACTTCATTCACAACATTGAAATGGTGTGCACATACTACTAGACAGAGATAAAGTGGACCATTCATTCACACCAACTTGAGCACACAATTATAAATGCATACGCACTTTAATTACTTGTACATCCCAGGTCACATTACTGTACAACAGCAAGCAGCAGTTTCATGAATGGAAACCACGTTTCAGGTTTTAAAAAGTCCGGTTCTCTGTTTCTGGATGGACAAGTGGGACTGATTTGAAATGCCAGTTCAAGTTGGATGTACTTTCAACCAATCTCATGTTATAACTTTAATCAAAACTTCAAAGAAGAACAAAATCCAAAACAAGGTAGTATTATAATGATATGGATCTATGTGACTTAATGAGACTGTCCACTCTAAGCTCTGGTAATCCTAGGGGTGGCCTACAACAAAAGTGTGGGAAAAGTCGTGTCCTGCCCAGAAGATCCCTTCTTTAATTTGTCAAATGAAACGATCACACATCCTAAACCTTCTCTCCCTCTTTCTCTCCATCTCTCTGGAGATGAAAAGCACAATATTCAATCTCTCCATGAACTTTTGATGCTCCACATGCTCCTTCCAGCTCACCACGGGCAAACATTTAAGCCACCACAAATTCACTGGTCAAACTTGCCCCTGCCTCATCGTAAATCTAACAGGAGGGCTTAAATGTGAGAATGGCGGGCAAACACGACCAACAAAAGCAAACAGCTTAGCAGAGTCGGAACTGAATGGTCGGGAGAAGAAAGCGCCTCTCTCTCTCTCAAAACAAGTGAGCTGTGGTTAATAGCAGGAGAGAGAGAGACAGCAGAGGCGGAGGCTGAGGATACACTCTGCATGCTCCTCATGAACGCTCTCCTTTCCTCCAGTGAATACAGGAATCAATCTTGGACCGGCTGCTAAAGCCAGTCCATGAAGAAGCCTTCTCCCCTCTTACTTCACAGCCACACAAAGGACACTTCAGGAAGATATAGGCATTACCGCCTAGTCTTTTTCCCCATCATGTAGAATCCCAAACCATTATTTTTTTTCCTTCCACACTCTATTTTTTCTCTTTACTCTGGGTCTTACCTCTCTTTTTCACCTCATCCCTAATTCTCTTCATTCTGGCTCATTGAACTAGACAATACTTTTTCAAGAGGCACTAAGCCACCACATCAAGGTGCAGAGTCCTCACGGTCCTTGACGAGGTTGTGAGAAAAGCCTTTAGGATGACATTAAAATGGAAAGGGTGATAGAAGGAAAGGTAGAAGTGGGTGTGTCAGACAACACTTCTGTCCTCCATTTGCAGCGAGGAATGCATGTGGCGTTGTAAGGAGTTGTTTCGAGGTCAAGAATGGAAAGGGTCTTATCTATTAGCTATTAAGAAGAGCATGCAAAAGTATAGCTGCATACACACGTTTCCACATTATAAGTTAGACGATGGTATACCAGTATTACATCAACAAATTGTGTGTTCATGCTGTGATAACATCATGCATTTCTGACATTTTTTTAATCACTCTTTGCATTGGAACCAAAAACAACATAAACCATACACACTGGCATAAGCCCACACACATACAAATACATTTGCATGATTCTTTCTCACCTTGCCAGTTGACTTGGGTCCCTTCCAGATGCAGAAGTAGCAGATGAACCAGGCCAGAGCCAAACACATGGCCAGCTCCCAGCGCATTCCTCCCATGTGCTCAATACCATCTGATATCTTCAGTACTCTACGTCTGATTTGGGCACAGAGAACAAATATGATCACTGATTTGAGTGAGCGCATGCTCTGCTTTGACTTGAGTAGAAGCGGCTGATGACAGTAAAAAGTAAAGTAAGGTTGAACTGAAAAAACAAGGCCTTTGCAAACACACAGAGATTATTTCCCAGGCATTTTTTGAATCTTTTACTCAGAGTGCAAGATATGATAACTAAGTTACAACACAGAGTAATGAAAATTAAATATTTGCTTGACATTGCTCAATATGAATAGTAATGTCAAATGTTGCTGGTTAACTACACTCCTGACGAATCCCTCATAGCACTTTTACTCTTTAACAACACAGTCATGTGAGTCGCACAATTTTTATAAAACATACGCTTTTTTAAATGAGAACAAAGATATGCTATATTTGAGAGTGGTTCAATAACACTTTGTCAACTTTTTGAGAGTTCTCCACCGCAGAGCACTACCAAGGACTCACAGGTATCTTGTTGGTCTCCCAGGGTCACTTAGATCTCACAGTATAATCCTTACTAAACCTTAAGGAGACTAACCAGCACTACAAAATAACCTCACCCAACCTTTTAAGATTCCCTATTGGCCTTCTACTCTTTCCTACCATCTATGATGGCTGAACCCTGCTCTGATGCTGACCACAACAATGGTAGATTATGATGCAACTACATGGTTATAAGAAGGACATTTGAAAGTATAAATAAGCACTTGTGTGGAGTAGTGCAGGCTTTCACAATGTGAGGATAGCATTTGGTTTCAGTAGTCCAACCTAAGATTTCACTTCCCATGCGTCTGCTGATAACAGGAATGTTAAAGAGAGGCAGTCTCGAAACCATGATAGCTCATCTCTTCTGCTTGCCCCATGAGTGGACTTCTTCCTTTAGTTGATGAAGCTACAGTATGGAGGAACATTTAATCCTCCTTCTTAACTCTACTGACCCAAAGTGGTCAAGATGTCATGGATTATTTCAGAGTGGAACACGTTAAGCACACTTTAAACGATGCATCCCCAGTGAGATCCACAAATACATCAGCAGGCAGCTTTGTATCTATGATTGATTGTTGTATAATCATACGGGAGATCGCATGCTGCTATGCATCCTGTAACACTTCAAGCTTCTATTGAGTATTGAAGATGTAATGGTGAGACAACTGCACAGTGGTGGACAACATCACCATGCAACATTGGCTCCTCTGTTACAGACATGAACCAGTTCAAGTTGATCATGCAGAATGTTCCGCCCCTTCAAGCCCTCTTTTTAAATTGTGACAAAAGAGTTTATGCCCACATGATCTTCAGGGGCAGACCTGACAAGTCAACCACAACTCCTTGAGCCAAAACAAGGCTTCGTCCAAAAGAACAGACAGTGAAAATGGAGGTTCTCCTGGTATTATAACAACAATACACCCTTAGATGACAACATGTGAGCACAAGAAGCATTGATAATCATTTTACTCCATCTCACCTACTGGCTGTTGATCAACTGTGTCAAACCAATTTTAGCTCTGTGGTCCTAAGATGAGAACTTGCTAGCAACATCACCTGCTTGACCAACTGAGTTCTCACACCAGGGTGACCACCCTGCTTGTTCTGAAGGAATTAAGTTGCTTAGTGGGTAGAGGTCAGTCACATTTACAGCAGAGTATCACAATGAAAGAGAGGATGGGTGAGACATTCTTTATGACTCAAAACCTATGAAATATCATCTTAGAACCTTAGGAAACAATTTTGGGTTGCGTCTGTCTGAGAAAGACAAGAAAAAAAAAGAAAATCGGAGGCTGTGACTTTTTATTTACCTTTGCTGGTCATTATTTCCAGTTTGACTACCAACTAGTTTTGATTAATTCAATATTCGTGAAACTGTACTGCTCAGCCCTTTAAATAATTTGATAAAGGAGACAAATACAGATTGTTTTTGAAATGGCGTCATTCTGCAAAGCGTTATGAGGCCAATAGAATCGTAAAGTGCTTGTAAAGTGTTATAAGAGTACGAGCCTATTGCACTTCGGAAACTAAAATGTTATATTCTTTGGAACATGTGGAATGGCGTAGGTGCACGATACAAGGCATGCAGTTAGCGATTATGACATCATAGCTTGTCGGCATTGGTGAATCAACAGTTTGCTTCCTGTTTGTTGAAGCACAGCCAGTCAAAAACATTGACAGAGAATGAGAAGCAAGACTCTGAGGCACAGAGCTACATGTTGCTGCCAAATCTTTGCCACCGAGTTCACCCCCAGAGCTCCTGACCAGCCATTGATCATCGTGACATGTTCCTGGTGGCTGGCCACATGCAAGGTCCAACACAGCCCCCCATCCCTCCCTGGTCAGTCCGAAGGGCAAGATGTGAACACTAATGTGTGTAAATAGACGTGTGTCTGTTCCCAAATGTATTAAATTAGCTTTTTCTTTATGGATGTGTTGCACTGCATAGTTTAGTTTTACTTACATGCATACTGTTTCAGCTACTTTCTAAGATAAGCATTTAAATCTAGAAATGTTTAAGGGTTCAGTTTGGTTCAAACTATAGCTCAGTGAAAAAAGTCAGGTATCTTATACCTGGTCACATGAATCCTTTTCCTTCATGCAGTAGCATGCCATAATTTATATTTTTTTCATTTGTATGTGTTTTTTTGTTCTTAAAATGACTAATTTTATGATTTGCTTTAGTTAGTTCATATACAGTACCGTTTTTATTGAATTCAAAGAGCAGAATGCATTTTTTGTGTACTGATTTGATTAATTCAAGTTTTTAAAAGAATTGAGATGGAATGACAGCATATGATGATGATTTGAAACATAAAGAATAATACAGACAACAAATTACAGCTTTTTTTAAACTTCCTGATATGATGTTTGTTTATGCTACATCCGTGCAAAACATGACATTGTGTCTTGGCATTGATTAAACAAAGCCTAGTTGGGTAGTTATATTTGCCAGCAGCATGGTGTTCAGCTATTTGGCCATTTCCTTTGGGCATGTCTTCACCCAGTGTGAGGTTTATTTTGCACGCTTAACTTTTTCTTTCATTGCTCTCACAAAAATCATGTCTCTTAATTTGTATTTAATCTCAAAACATGGATACCAATTTTATTTAACTCTTAGCCTGCCACAAGTAGCTTAAAAAGACAGAGATTTGACCCTGCAGTGTAAACATAGCGACTGGCAGCAAGACAGGAAGCGTGGTCAGCATTACACACTGGCAAGGCCTGAGTGTGGCAGCGGCTCTAGCTGGGAGACAGCTGGCCTACCAGGGCCTGTTGACACACAAATATGAAAAGGCCTGACTAATTATCGGGGATAAGGCTAGGGGGGTTCATTTAAACAGTCTGGAGCTGTCAGAAGCTCAGATTTTCAATATTACTGTAAATGATTACATCAAAGGAGGACTTAAGATGCTGAAGACGCCTGAACTGACAAAACATTGCAGTGTGTTGTGATCGTACAGATGAAGACATCATTAATACTTCATGCCCAGAGAGATGAAAGCCACCATCTTTTTATGATCTCCAATGGTTTTTTTACACACAAACTGAGCATGTGAGGTTTCACATTAGGACTAATGAATATGACAGAACATGAAGATGATGTGAGAGGAAAAGTAGAAGTGAAATATTTACTCACTCCCAGAACTCTATGACTGGAGAGGTTGCATTGGGGTTCGTGATGTTGGTGGCATTTTCTCCATAGTAGTCAACACAGTTCTCTGCATAAACAAAATCAGATATTGTTAAGAGTATATTGGCATTATTTCTGCAGCTTTTGGAACTAATTATTTTTCTTCTTTTCTTAAGAAACATACAATTTCATTCACATGATCTGTTCTGCTTGCAAGAAGAACGTCCACTCTTATCCACCAATCCCTCCTTCTACATTACCTGTGTTCCAGTAGTGCCCACAGCCAGCCCACGGCAGCTCTGTAGTGAAACAGTTGAAGAGGTAGAAGATGGCCCAGGCAAGGATCACTACATAGTACACGTTAAGATGAGCTTCAATCACCTGTGTTGCATAGCCAATACCTAGAAAGATAAAAAAGTTATGGATCAAGACAATGAAAACTCTGCAAGTGATGTGCTATATTTACATATGACTTCAGACTAGTGGATGTAAACAGGGACACTACAGTAGTTTTAAAAAATTGAATTTGTAGAACAACAAATGACTCAAGCTAATCATTGAAAACACATTTATAACACTGTTTACTGTGAATGAGCCTGCTCAAAGTTCTAGTTTGTAGTTGTAGAGTTCTTACTTTCATTTCTTTATCAACAACAAAGAATCTGAGCGAATCCTGCTAAATTATATAAAGCGAGTGTTTTTCTTACCCTCAAACAGCGGGCACACTTTCCTCCAACAGGTAATACCTCCCTCACTCGTGAACTGACCCAGGGCAGTCTCCAGGAAAAAGACAGGGATACCGCAGCATATGAAGAAGATGACATATGGGACGAAGAATGCACCTTAACGCACAGAAAAGAAAATACAACATAATCTATCAACACTTCCAAAAGAACTTTGGCAGAATAAATACTTAACATAACTTTACCAAAAAGAAAAAAAAAACACCTCTTAATGTCTTAACTGGTGAGAGCTGTTCCAAGGTACTCACTACCACACTTCACACACACTGGAAGATGACCTTTTTAGACTAAGTGGAGGATACATGCTGGGCTCCCTGATGGTGTCTAATGATGGGACTAATCTCTTTAATTGATATAATATATGTGCATTATGGATGATGACTCTTTCTTTGAAGATAAAATATCTAGTAAACCTTTGTTCTGAATTTGTCTTTAAATTTTTTAAATGAAATTTTGAAAGTTTCAAACAAGATAAAATATTTGTTTATTTCTTGTTTCTCTTATGTCATCCACTTTTCCAACACAAACCCTTTGCGGATTCTTTTTTAATTAAGTGTGGAAGACCCTGTTCACCGATAAGAGAAACTTCCTCACCTCCTCCATTCTTGTAGCAGAGGTAAGGAAACCTCCAGACGTTGCCCAGGCCGATGATCTCTCCAGCCACAGACAAGACAAACTCGATCTTGTTGTTCCAATGGCCCCTCTCATTGTATTCCCTTACCAGAATGGAACTGGACCCGTCCGGGTCTTTACCATCCTCTGGTTTACCGTTTATAACCGGCCCGCTCTTCTCAGCTGTCATGACTCTCCAGCAGCCCGCTGTGAGAGAGGGGGAAAAAACAGAAGATTTTAAAAAGGTGACCTCATAACCAAAACTTGAAATGGATCAGTAATTTTTTTTCCCAAGAATTTGCATCTTTCTGGAGACATCTGAATGTGAGTGGGACTGTCCCATTCATGCAAAACCACGCCCATTGAAAAGTCAGTATCTTTGTATGTGAACATCCAAATTAAGTGAAAGAAATCCAATTAATTTCCACTCAGTAATTGTTAGACTGCATGACCATCAGGGACAAACTAAATAAAAGGGCACACAGTGGACTTGTAAATAGTTAACCCTGATTAATTACTAATTAAATTGAGGACTTGCATAATTAAGTGCAAAAGAAGACATTGTGCATAAATGTTGTCCAAATAAATGAGGAGGTGTGTGAGTGGGCAGATATAAAAACAAGCTTCCTACAACATGCAACTAAAGCTTTAACTTCGGAATAAACTGTCTCACTCAATGTAATATAACTACAAGATTGTCGAGCATTAAAAAAAACAGATGAACAACTTGGGGAATATAGTTACAGCGTACTTTACTTTACAACGAACCAACCCAACCCCTCATCATCTTTGTGAGCTGCGTAATACCAACTCAGAATGTTATGTCGATTGAAAACCAAACGAAAAGAGTGAAATACAGAAAGTGAAATCAAAATACATGAAAAATGTTGTTCCTGTACTCACCAGTCTACAATGGAACAGTGGCAAAACTCCTTTTTTTTGGCTCCTCCAATGATGCGCACCAACAATTGACTTTTCAAAACACAGGATGGTTTATCCTGAGCAGGGGGGTGAAGAAAAACGGAGAGAGGGGGGCAAAAGAGAAACGATTTGAATTCGCGTTGAGTGAATTTGTTTAGTCGAGTCCCTCGTCTATGTTAATGAAGATCCCAGGCGTCTCAGAGTGACGGTAGAAGTTGCACTAGGCGATGGATAACCTGCGACTGCGCTCCCACTCACCAAGCGGTCCACTCTCAATCGCCTCAACTTGGATAGAAGCCATGTGGTCACAAATGTAGCCCTCACTGCAGCGTTACCACGGCGCAGAGACAGCAGGGAGACACGGGGGAAATAGAGAAAATTCAGTTCGGTGAGGTGTGTACTTGGATTATCAATAACCAGTTTAGTAGGATATGCAGAGCTGACCCTATCGTCTCAAATAGTTAAGTTTAGTTAAAAAAGAAAAAGGTTCCATTTTGCATCAACAAAATATAACATATAAGTAGCATGTGAGCTGACAAGTTGCTGATCTTCTGTGCACTCATTTATTTTATTTTTTATTTTAATTTAAATATCTGTCAAGATTGCAGTAATTTAGGGTCCGTGGGTTAACATAACTAGAGAGCAGTTGGTTTTAATATCAGATCAAAGACTCCAATATGTGTTCTTGAAATTGCATTGTCAATATTATTGGCCAAAATTTGCTTATCACAAATGGGTGTCAGTACATTCATAAGCTTATAGTACTGACACCCAGTAGTATTATTATTAACAGTAGAACCAAATGCAAGCAATGTCTGTTTGTTCAACAAAAATAATTTAGAAGTCTTGCTTTGTATACTTTTGTTGTTAAAATTCTTTAATAGCTAGAGTGAGTTGGTCTTTATAAAACTGTAGTTAAATAAAGTGATGTTGGGGTGCCGTATATGCTAGCGGTTATGTTGCGCGCCCCGCATGTGGAGGGCATAGTCCTCAACACAGCTAGAGTGGGTTCGAATCCGACCTTGACCCTTTCCTACATGTCATACCTCACACTCTGCTCCCGACCTTTCAGCTTTCCTATCCAATAAAGGCAAAAAGGCCCAAAATAAGTAGAAACATAAATGATGTGATGTCAATATAAGTATTTCTTTTAGCTCTTAAGTATTGCTATAAATAGCCTATATGTTAAGCTAGCACATTTTCAGAACAACAGACAAATTAGAACAAAAATCAACATAAACTTAGAAGCTACATTTTATTTCTTTCACTTGAGTTGTTTGTTGGTTGAAGTCTCGTGGGAAGTCAAGTCTCAGTCTTCAAAGAGGCAGTGACCCCATTTGATTTATGAATCGAAGTCAACAGTCTGGCTTCCTTTGTCAAAGCAGTTGCTCCTAAGGCTTTGCACGCAGCATACCAACTCACACCTCTTTGTCCCCTCCAGAAGTCACTTTGCACCCGAGCATACAATATGAGGGGATTTCCTTTTGAAAACAAACAAACATTGGTTTGTTTTGTCACCGGGTGATGATGAATGATCAGCCCATCATAGCAAGTCCTAATAACCCATGCTGATCGAAAAACAATATTATAAACAAGCCTAAAAAGGAGTATGTGGGGTTAGGAGGGTTTGTTCATACACAAGTTGATTGCCTGGTTTCCAGGCATGATAGACTTGATGCACTAGGAACTCCCCTGACTCTAAAAGCCTGACCTAGTCTCTAAGAATCCCTTCACGCAAGGGTCACTCGTCATTGGGAGCTTAAAGGAAGTGCCCTGCATAAAAAATACGGCCACCCAAAGCGGCTGGCAAACACTCTGTTCTTTTCAGTCAGAGTCAAGTCTTTTTTTTTATGTTGCTCTGTACAACATGATCATAGTGGGAATGCTTGATAGGGATAAAACTTTGACAATGTGTTGCAGGTATAGGGCTTATAACTTCTGTCTGAGGCACAGGTGTAAGGTAAGGATAAGTGGTATAATAAACAAGCAGAGGACAAATATGAAAAATGAAGGACAGTGAGAGGAGAGTGGATAAAGCTGTCTGTTGGCATCTCTTTCCCTTTCTTACATGATGTTATGTAACAATGGCTTTTTTTCCTTTAGTGAATATTGCTCTCTTAGTCACTGAATCTGTCAATGTCAAATATCTTTTCACTCAGGACTAAAAAGAATATTACAAATATAAAAAATAATAATCCTGCAGTCCTTTTCATTCACTTTGAATTATTGCTGTGGAAAGTTTTAACATATACTGTTTGACACTGACCCTGTGGCAGCAGTAACAGGCATTGGAAAAAATGACTACAGAAGTAGTCCTTCTTATCGCTGATAGTCTTGTATGCTTTTGTACAGTATAGGTCGAGTAAAGGCATCAGTAGTGATTGCAGTCTGTTTCATAACCAGTTTAAAACTCCGAACAGATTGATTTGGTCAGTTGTTTGCCTTAAAAACGATTTAGTCCACTTGCTTTTGTATAGCTGAGCATGTGAGAAGATCAGATCCCGAGAAGAGTAGAGCATGAGTAGAGAGGGTTTTGTATTGAGTGCGGAGAGGATTTTCTTTAAAGATGCAACATAGCTAAACCTTCTAATCCATCCAACTACTAGCTCACTTACAGTACACTGTGAGTTTGAATAATTGACTGCATTGTGCAATTTTAGGAAACTGACAAGTATTCCAACATTGCACATAAATATTTTGTGCATTTCTTTTGGGTTGTTGGGAGGTTGTAGGTGAAACACTGTAATACCACTTTTTTTCACGATATGATGTTGCAGGGCAGTTTGTAGGGTTTTTGGTTGCATTTAGGCTTTCAAATTTGAAAACAAACAGTAGAGTGTCATCAGCGTATAATGATTACCATTTTGAAATGGAAAATAATATAACCAATCAATCAAAAATTCAACAAGTAATGTTTCAAACTGGTTAACTGTAGATGCCCCAACAATTCTAATCAGAAAAGACTAACTATAAAACTATAAAACTAAATTAAGAGGGGAAATAACAGTATTGAGCTATCGTTATCTCTCAGCTGTCTTGCACATTATGAAATGTTTTTGCACCATTAGCCATACATGAATTTCAGTGATATCTAATGCGCTCAAAGGATGGACTGAATAGACAGTTGGTCCTGATGAAATCTTGAGTGGGAGGGATGAAGTAGGATTGCCTCATTTGCATACTGAAAGTAAAAAAGGGAACAGATTTAGACCTTTGACAGCAACAAGATGTCAGCAGCAACACCCACAGTCAGCTGCTTGAATTGGAAATGAAAAAGGAGAGTAGCCACAAAGATGATTTTCTTGATCGAACTCATGCCAAGCTTCATAACATAATAATTTTTTAATATGTATTTGATATGTCTAACATGTTAAGAACTGAACCAACACAAACAAAAATCATAACTTTGGCCATATCTGTCATTCTGGCAATGCTGATGTTACACCAAGTGCATAAACCTCTAGCTCAATAGACAGCACCCCACATTTTCATATCAACAGCAATTTGTTTGAGCAATTCAACAAGATGGCCCCAGAACATTTAAACATGGGTCACTTCACCAAGGAAGCTTTAGACTGCATTGATGCACGATTTTCATCAAAAACAAAAAGAAGCCGCTAGGGAAAGTGAAGAGAAAAGAAGCTAGGGGAAATGAAAGACAAAGAGCCCAGTGCAACAGATCCCAAACACAGGTTCAACTAACTAGCTGCAGCCAATCCACTGCATCTATTCAGTCCATTTAAATACAGCTTTTCTTTTATCCCGATGCAACAATAAGTCTGGTGTCCCACAAAAAGTAGTATTTACATTCACAATATTGGTGTGACAGTATCAGATAATAGTTTGAGGGTGTGATGACAACATAAGCGTAGGGATGCATTAGAATATATACACACAAACACACGCTGACCTCAAGCTTTCTCTACTTGGCAAGATGGGCACGTTGAGAAGCTACAAACCAGGCCACCCAGTAGTGAGTGAGACCTGCCAGCAACAACCCTGGGCACATTCCAAAAAGCTGATACTGATATGCCAAATATTAATACTAAAAGAGACTAGAGCAATTGAGATAGCTTTCACTCTGGTAAAAGAAACGAGGGCTATATAGACCTCTATATACTATACTAGTTTAATATCTTCTTGAATCCATGTATATTTTCACCACTGGTCTTTATTTATATAATTATTGGCTTTTCTTGAACTTGATGATGAACAGTTTGATTCATTATTTTTCCTGTGTGAAATGGATCTCCTTCAGTAACTTTGGCATAGGCCTTAATATTTAATTCAAGGAAAAAATAGTGATATAATCGTGTATTGATAATACTCTTTCCAACATTGCCACTTTGGAGTTGTGCAGGGGTTTCGGTGTCCTTGGGACCCTGAGCTGTGATGGCTGGGGAATAGTTTCCTAAAGCAAATTCGTCCCAGGTAAGAGGTCAGACTAAAAGGGATTAAGAGAACCCCCTATGAATCTGCTAAGTAGGACCTGCAGCATCTCACAAAGACAAGGGAAAGCTGGCAAGCATCTGGTGGCTTTGTCTTGGTTCATGGAACTCTTTAGCCATTACCAGCTACCATTAATGCAATGCAAGACTGGCAGCTGGTTAGGGCAGGTAGATAGGCATGCTGATCCCTTGCAGCACACACTGATCATAAAAGGATGATGTGTGAAATGTAACTAATCTTTCAGAATACAAAAAGGAACTGGTGATAGTTGGGCTACATACATTAGATACTAGATGTAGGGCTCACTTCCAAGCACAACACTGGTTATGTGACCAAACTCTTGAAAGGGGGAGGATCTCACCTTTTTCTAAGTTGCCCAGTATAAGAGGCAGTGGGCAGGAGCTGGGAAATCTCTGGAGTCCTTGCTAATGTGTTGGAGTTTTACCCAGAGAATAAGAGAGTCACTTTTATGTGGCTACGAGATCCAGGGATAAAGGCTCCCCACTACACAGCCTTCATGGAGCCTCTGCGCAGCGTTATGGAAAATCTTCCACCCTCGGACTTCTTATTTCTGCTTGGTAACTTAGACACACTTGTGGGAAATGATGGGGGAACCTGGAGGGAAGTGACGAACATCGTGACATGAGCCTAAGTGGTGTTATTAGACTTCTGAGCTAGACATGGATTGGCCATAGCTTACATCATAATGCAGGCAAGGGAGATCCATGAGTATGTCTATTGAAGTAAACTACTTCTACCCATATTTGAATGACATAAGAAACATAAAATCTGTCATATATGAGAGAGTTGTCTTATACTGCACGTGATTGTCTCAGTGGATACGTGGAGACTACCTCCATCACAGCTGTCTTCCATGTTTCTTTTCATTGAGTGTGAATGACTGCCACTCCCACTATGGAAGCGATTAGTGATCAGAATTCAAATGATAAAGCTAATTTAAAAAATTCAAATGCTTTAACAGAAATGTTTTTTAATTTTCAGAATATGAGTGTATTAGTTGACTCAAAAATAAAATGATGATTAATTTATCTAATTTGAATTTTAGTTTTCAACTTCAAAAATGCACATTCTTTGACTAAATTAAAATGAGGAAGAAAATTACATTTGCTTTATCATTTTCAAAAAATGCCCCGCGAATCTGTATCATAATTCAAATGGAAAAGCAAATTTGACTTGATTATTCTTTTAAACCACCCTGACCCACCGTGCTTTCGCAATGCCCGCTGTCAGAATCCAGGTTTAACCTGCTGTTAATCTCCTGGCTACAGTTTAATTACTCCCTTTTATCAAACAATTACACTTTCCCCACAGAGAACTCCCTACTCTGGGCCTGACAAGGTTGGTCTCTGGGCAGTCTGAAGTCCTGTACCCACACACTGTTACAGTACAGGTAGCCAGGCAGCTAATTTAGCAGAGCAACCTTTCAACTAAAAACCATTTCTCAAAACTGGGAGGGTTTTTGTACCACAGGGACAGAGAGTTGGATGGATCACTTTTCAACTATATCTGAATCTTGATCAAATGTGATCACTTAGGTAAACCCTTTGTTTAATCTGGCTCTACTAATTGGTCCAAATTTCAGTTTTAGGGTGTTTCTTGAAGGTTGAAACTCTAATGCTTAAATATAAAATCTTCAGTTTGAATCTGGACCTGGACTTATTTTTCATCCCTATACTTTTGTCATCTAAAAGGGGAATTAAAATACAGTTTTGAGCACCAATATCTCTAAGTTGAGCCATCCCTCACCATTAGCATTGCAAATAATATCAGTCTTCAATTTTACAATCAACACAAACATTTTGTCTTACCTGAACTAGATCATGTTCATACCTTAACCTACTGTAACTGTACCTTAACTATGGCAGAAAAAGATGCAAATGTGTCCCCTGCAAGTTGACGTTAAGTCCTACAAATATATATATATTTGTTTTTATTTTCTGTCAGGATTTTTTGTTTCAAAAAAGTTCCAAGTCTTTTTTTTTAAACAACATACCAAATGTGGAATAAAGTGTCAATATTGATAATTGTCATTCTCACTCGCACAGACAGTGTCTTGAAGAGCACCAAGGTAATAATTTCATTCAAGCCCTTCACCCTTTAGATTTCTCATGGGAGACTGATCATATTAAACCTGATGTGAAATTATACATTGAGCTATTCTTAGTTCTATCTCTCACCATGCTCACCTGCCAGACAGCCTTCTGATGCTCTCAGTACCTTCTGTAGTGCAATGGAGCACAGGTAATGAAGACAAACTGGAGATATCATACAAATCATGGCTGCTAATGGACTTCTTTCTTTCTCTCTCTCTCTCTCTCTCTTTCTTTCTTACTGTCCTCCATCCCCCTCCCCCTCTTAGGCTCATCTTTACTTCCAGATTAAATATTTATCATTCTGGGAAATGTGACACCTCTACAACCTCCACTGAATTTGTCATTTCACTTATTGCTTGCTGAAATCTCAGTATGGACACAATGAGTTGAGGAATCAGGCCATAATACCTGTGAGGTTAAGAGGTGGGACAGTAATCACACACCTGTCCATCTGCTGTCAACAGAGAATACAGTGATTGTGTCTCGATGTGTTAGTGACAGATAGAGAGCAGGCAAGATAGAGGTTTGTGTATGGGTATGTGGTGTATAACTATGTGTACTGTGTGTTGTGTTCCTAGGCCTTGCTTCTTATTTCACAGAGGGCACATTACTCATGGAGCTTTACCACAATGAGTTGGAAAAATAAATCTGAAAACATCTTTTACATTTCTTCTGTTCAACTTATCAGTCGTAGACCCCAAGAGCTTTTCATTTCATTCAATGACCTAATTTCACAGCTGCCCTCCACTCTGGTCCCAAGTGGGACATTTCTCATGAATTCAGAGGCTGGAGTGTTTGGTTTGAATAAGGGATATTTAAAATGTGTTTCAAATTGAGGTTTAGAAAATGTTTTGTAAAATGTAAAGAAAGGCCATGGTTTGGGTAAAAGTAAGTTATTTGTTAGACAATTAGTGTTACTGTAGTTTCCAGATAGTTAAGGCAGAGTACCGTGAGCTTTGTTAAACTAATGTCTATTGTTTGCAGGAAATGCTCAAAAACTTTGGTCTGATGTGAGCCTGATGTTTAGTCACATTGTTTTCAACTGCTGGATAGCTTTGCTAAAGGAAAAAACAAGTTTTATTTTAATATATGCTGAACATTTCTATTCTGGTCGGATAAATCTAAAATTATTTGGTAGTTCTCTGGTTGAACAAACAGAATAATGTTGCATCGGATTTATGAGTTTTTAGTGAGCTCAAGAAAAAAGCAAACAAGAGATGCCATCTTGGACTAAAAGTAACTCATCATTGCAATCCAAAGCAAAAACCTAAACATCTATTTTTGGACGATTGCTTTCCAATTCCTCTTCCAGTCCCTTTTAAAGGGAAATGTTATGGAACATTACATAGGTAAAATAAACTCATTTTACTGGGAGACACTGGACACACTGATAAGACCTCTGACCTCTCCACATACAATTCTATCACAAAATGATGAAAGTTTTTTTTATACACAAAGATTAGCTTATATTTTTCAGACTTTCATCTATTTAACTTTATTTTTTATTTTTTTACTGTGTTTTAGTCTCTTCAGCCTCTTTAAGTCCTGTATTCTTTAATCTCATGACAACATCTCCACAGCTTAACCTTTTAATACTTAAATGTGTACAATAGGACTTTGACTTGTCAGAAGAGGGAGTAACACAATACTGACTCATTCAAACTGAAACAAGCTAAAAAGTTGCAAAAAAAAAAAAAGGTTTGAGAAAATGAAGGCCTTTTTAAATATTATGCCACAAATGACCTCTGCTGGTCAGAACTCTTCATTGCAAAAGCCCAACCAGCATGACCCCTCCCTCAGTAATATATAAAGTCACTTCTTTCATTCCCCTTAAATGCCCCTTGGTTCTACACTGTGTGAAATCATTGACCTAAACAAAAAAAAGTTCAAAGACTCTGCATACCCTAAGACAGAACAAATGACTCATCACATTTTTTGTATTATGGTTGTATTTTGTTTGCAGAATGTTTCAGCGCTGCCCAAAGGTGTGTCATATCTTTTTGTACTAGTGTGATGTGTATTTATGGCTTAGAGGTGTAAAATGGAAATAACAAGCCATTGCATATCACCCACACTTTGGATCATCCAACAACACAGCTGTAAGTACCATGGATGCAATGTGTGTGTGTGTTTCCCATGTCATTCCCACAGTCCCATCCCCCAAACAGGAACCATAGTCACCCCTTATCCCATTAAGACAATTGCCAAGACTGGCATTCAAAAATGTGCACATGTGCATGTGTGTCAATGTGTGTGTGTGTGTGTGTGTGCCTGCAAGCAGACACACAAACCCACATATACGGACGAATGCACACAAATATAGCAACCCATACACCCACTGGGCTGAGAAAGAGTAATTTCAAAATCAATCCTTTTGGAGAAAAAGAGTGGAAAAAAAAAGAATGAGAGCCCCAAAACCTTCCCTAGTGTTGGCTGATTGTAAAGGACTGTCAGTTACTGCAGCCTTCTATTGGGCCAAAGGGAAGCAGCAGGATTCAACTCCGGGCCCAATAAAGGGCTATTCTTCCTGGAAATCGGCCCTCGCACATGGACTTGAATGCACTCGGACGCTAATCTTCCGAGCTGTGGGAGCCCACTCTATATTCACAGGCTGTGGCACAAAGCAGACACAGCCGCGCATGCTGATGCCATTACACACTACTAGGCTAATGCTAAAGCTATTACTGGGTTAATGCTTACGTCTTGATTTTGGATACTGATGGTTTTCTCTTCTTTACTTTTCATCTTGATCGTCTGTGACCTTGTTCATCATACATGCATTTTAGCTGGCATACCATTGTGTTGTGTGTGCATTCCCATCAATTACAGTGGTTTAGATGTAGCAGCTGAATGTCATATATAAGCTGCTTATACATAAGATGATTAAAGGGTCCAGTTGGTAATGCTCAAATTCAGTTTTCTGCAATTTTCTCACTATGTCCTGTGTAGTCCGCTTTAGACCAATAGTGTAGTGTAGACCAAATTATAATATAGGCTACTTTACATCTCCCTCATTAGTTACATTTGCTTGTGCAGCTTTTGTATATTTATACTCTATTCCACATCAGAAGCAGATTTACATCATCATCTTTCATCATCATCCTGAAATCCAGCTTTCCATTTGAGTAGTCACTCAAATGGAAAGCTAGATTTCAGTAAAGTTGGGCGATCATAGTTTAACGATTAAATTACATTCATTAGAGCTGAAGAAGAGCTGTTAGCTTTAACTGTAATGTAGCATCCCCCAGAATCAGCATTGTGTAATAAGAGGTAACTAGCAACGTGCCATCATAGACCATGTTTAATCTTCAGCCTAATATGTCACCACACTGAGTTTTGTAACGTAATGATAAGCTCCTCTCCTTTGAAGTAAAGTCGTATTTGGTTGCAGTTTCATAGCTGGTTACGTTAGAGAAGACAAACATTTTGTGTTTTTCTCCACTCTTCACACTTTCCCATAGTTGGCTTTAATAAAATCCCCAAACTCTTAAGATGCATATTTGGATCGCAACCAAGTTCAACATAAGAAATGTGACACGGTGCCAAGAGATGCTATGCGATTGTTCAATTAGTCTTCATGGTAGAGGTTTAGCCATGGATGATGACAACACATCAAGGAAAATTAGGATAGATGGATGCTTGTATTTCTATTTGAACTCTGAATGATTTTGAAACGTTATCACACACACGCACACACACACACACGCACACACACAAAGCAAAGCAAAGCAACAACCAAACCAGAGTATTAGTCAAGGCTAAAAATGGCCTTGTGGGCATTTGCCATTCATTATATTTGTCCACTGACCCATTTTTTCTGGCCTCATTACTGTAATAGTGATCTCAGTCTTGATCTATTTTAGCTCAGCCTTCTTCAGCCAGGTGATCAATTGAGATTCCCCAGATACTATGAGCACTGCAAACAAATAGAGTGCATCTTAATTATGGCAACTAAGGCTTTGGCCACTATTGACAACTTAGTCATTTATTTAGTCATCATTGCCAACAGTATTTTCGGCTTCATAACTAACTGACTTTTTCAAACGGTCGAAAAAGGATTTGTTTGACCTTTAAACTGAGAATTACCATTCACACTTTTTAAGACTGAAGGTAGACCGAGCGCACGATTTACAGTAAAAATAATCTGCTAAATACAATGCCAAATACTAGTTAAAATAAAGCTCACATTTTTAAGATTTATTTTTCTTGGGGCAAAGCTGTTATAGTCAGTATTTTGTGTGTATTAATTGGTTTGCTTGTATAGACATACTTGACTCAGCAACATTGAGCTTTTAGCATCTTTCAGCTCACTGTTTGTTTGTTTTTTTCAGCTAACGTTTTTAGGCTACTATTTTGTTTACTCCCATTGTCGTTTTCTGGAGCAGCAGAGAGTTTTACAACTACTGTTTCCAGCCCTGATGAAGTCACTGACCAACCTGCTCAGCAACATCAGCAAAAATAGAGCAGCTGGTGAATATGGTGCAAGTTAAACAAGGGAATAACCAAAAAACCCATTAAGCAGTATACTGCTAGAGCTAAAAAAGAGAGCAATTAACGCTTATATAGTTGTACAACACAAGTATAAACTCATCTGAGGAAGTTGATTATATGTTTTGTGTCCAATTTCAAATCTCAAGTAAGGCTTTGAATTTATCATGTTCATCTAGAATGAAGAATACAAAAAAAAAATAGTGACATTTTCCATGAACCTCTTTAAATGAAGAAACAAACTAATTCTTAATAACAACCTCAGAGAAGCATGTAAGGGTAGAGCACAAGCAGTGATCGAGGGTGTTGCATCTTCTTGACTTGTACAAAACGTGTTTAGGTTAGAGAAATCCAACAATCTTAAAATGATAAAACTATTAGATAAAAGATGATGCATTTCATTTCAAAATGAAAAGACTAAATTTTGACATTACATGAAAGACCATCAATCTAAACAGACACTTAACAGTGATGTGTTTCAACAGTTTTCATGGACGTTCACAATTGAATGAGATCCCTGATAAAATACTGCCCTCCAGTGGACGGAGATATTTACATTGTCTTCAATGACCTTTCCACTAAAAAAGCTCAGTCTCTCCCTTACATGTATTTGCAGAAATCACATATTTCAGGCGGAAGAGGAACGTTTGATATCCATTCATCTCTCGTAGGTAAACAGTCTGGGCATGTCATCATTTTTGGAAGACATGGACACAATCAGCAGATTTGCTGATGCTTTTCTACTTCAAGAATCTTAAATCATATAGTAGCAGTCAAAGCCCTATTTGAAACTTAATCGAAAGATTAAGTTGATGCTAAGATGTTCTTTAGGCACCAGCTCCCCGACCACATCAGAGGTGGACTGGCTCGATCCTACTTTAGCATGCTGCAGGCATCAGCAAATTTAAGTGATGGAAGAAGAAGAAGAAGCAGCAGCAGCAGCCATGTTTATGTATTCAAACTGTCAGCAGCTCTAAGAATGTGAGAAAATTTCAAAGAAGGATCAGTGTAGGAGAAGCATGTTGTGCAATATAATAACTTCAGAGGAAAGATCCACACACTATTAGTACGATTATAAGACTAGAAACAGTCAGTATGAAAGAAACAAAGCTGAGAATAACCCAAATAACTGTGTGTATATATATATATAGCATATTTAAGGTGTTGTGAAAAGTATAGCAACAAAGCATAGAAGGAATCTGGTCCTTTTACAAAAAGTTTAGATTTTTTTCCCCCTCCGTTTCTTTTTTGGCCATGCGTACATGAATTCTGTGGATGGTAATCTAATCTAAGTTAATCACCACTTTGCTTTTATAGTGCAACAATATGATGTATCACCACGACATTTTCCAAAGAGGTCATGGTCCTACTTAATTCAATACTCCTGTATAGTCCTTTTAAGGAGACATAAGATTAAAACAATGGACCCACTGGTACAGTTTTACAGTAAGACTTGGAACATTTGTAGAAGCCAAACCTTTTGCAACAAATCAATGACGATGGAAAACACTCAAAGTCAAAGCGGACACTGAAAGGTGAAGCACAACAAATCAGAACAGGACATGTCACACGGGGCCAGGACACACCATGCTGGGTCATGCTGCTCTGGGAGATTTATTTAGTGCTTTTTGCGTTTTTTTGTTTTTATTGTATTTTTCTTTTCACTTGCGCTCCTGTCAGGAGTGTGGTAAATGGGACAGTCAAGCAGCAAGAGTCACAGGTCATCATTATCATCATCATCGTCATCATCATCATCATCACTGTCACCACCGTTACCATCCTCCTCCTCCTCCTCCTCACGGTATCATAATAATAAGAATTTTCATCATCATTTAACTTTGTCCTCAAGCTAGAAAATATTTTACATCACATTGTTTTCACTGACTTTTGAGACCACAAACATTCCAGCAACACACTCTAGGATTAAGGGTGGGCAACAATCAGAAAAGCATGACTTTTTGCATAGTATTAAATGAACAAAAGACATTGAGTTCTTTATTTACAATTATTGTATAGATAAAAAAAAATTCATAAAAACAAGATGAACACTTAAATCACTTACCCATAAATGGCTAAGTATGCCAAAAAGTTATCTGTTGGCATTTCTCTTTTTCTTTGTTCCACAAACTGCATGCTGCTAAATACAGTACATCAAGGCAGGTGAGAGTATATTGCAAGAAGTATCATTGATATCATCATTATCATCATCATCATCATCATCATCATCATCATCATCATCATCATCATCGTCATCGTAATTGTCGGTGTCATCTTCAACATAATTATTGGTTTCTACAACACGTGTTATCATTGGATGTAATCACACGATGTTTGAAAGTGTTTCTGACAGGAGCGGTGACAGATTACATACAGCCAAACAGCTGTCTTGGCAGTATGACTTGTTGTGGTGCATGATGGGAGATGTAGTCAGGAAGAGTTCCTGTTTTCACATCAGTCCACGTTGTTACTGTCCTCAGTGGACTCATTGCTGTATTTACAAAGATTATTTTTCAATCGTGGTCTTTGCATCCTCTTAAAGCTGAATGTCCTCTCGGATGAAAAAGTGGTCGGAGAATGTTGGCTTAAGTCTTTTTTTGTTTGTGTGTGTGTGTTTCTATTGAAAATGATGTTGTTGCTGTTGTATTTTCTGTTGTGTTTATTGTTTTCATTTAGTACAGACAAATAAACAAATACTTTCTCAAGTTGAAAATGTTGAAAAGGAACCAAAATAAACCAACAGCTTCTAAGGAGAATATCAGAATCCAGACTGTTGTAGTTCAACCTAAATACGACATATTTTATTCAAATGGAGTGACTTTTTCAACACGCCTGAGCTAACTGGTAAAGCTTGTGCACCCTCTCCAGATGGACAGATCGACTGGGAGATGACAGAGGAGTAGGATATCAAAAAGAAAAAAAGGTGCTGGGATAAATGATTGTATATACTGTAGTAGTGTATAGGACCGTTTTTTTTTTTAAAGTAGAAAAACCGTCAATATTTTTCAAGTTGCATAATGAGCCTTTCCTGTAATGCTTGCCAATGACTTGGGTAAGTAACAGAAATAACAATAGTACAGGCTAGTTCAGTGGCCTTGTCCTTCTGAGTGCAATAAGACAGGGTTAATGTGCCTTCTGTATGGAACTTCTCTCTGGTCATGTCTGATTGGTCAAAGCACAATAAATAGTTTACAACTAGTGAGTACAGTTGAGATGCTAGATTACTGTATATTCTGTGACGGCAGGAAGACAAGCTTGGTTAAAACACACAAAAGCACATCTAGAATTACACCACAGAAATGTTCATTCATAACCGGATAGTGCAGAAAAGGATCTTCTTTTTTTTTTTTTAGATATATAGAAAAAGATTCAAAGCAACATTCCATTTTTGTGATTTGTTTTGTTTTTTTTTTGTCAGTTTTTCCTTTTTTTTTTTTTAGGTGTTAAAAATGCCAGCAGCTCTGTGGGGCTGCGTGTGTGTCCCTCTGCTAGAGGAAAAAAAAGATATTCCTTTCAAGAAACAAAGAAAATCAACTTAAATAAAAATAAAAACACAATATCTTTCAAAACAGAAACAAAACTTCTGATTCCCGTGCGGCACAAATGAGCGAAATATAACTTTGCAGATTTCTTATATGACTCGATTGCAGCCTTTTTGATGGTCACACATATTTTAAAACCTTAAGTCCTTAGAACAAGCAGGTTTATCTAGAGTACTTATCTCAGCCTCTGACTCAAGCTCTGACCCTAGGCCAGCGCAAAAGCACAGAAAAAAAAAAACACAATAAAATAATAAAAAAAGGTGATAAAAGAATTAAATATCCCCCCTCTGTCACATAAAGGAGGCCCCCCGCTTAGAAAAGGCAAGCCACTCCACCTTGATCCCAACAATCATGTAGCATAATACTAAGATTCCACATTTACTACGTTTCCCATTATATTTTGGTTTCTTTATGTCCGTCAATCCTCTAAAAATATCTACAATATTGAAAAGATAGCAGGCAGATTCCAGCACATTGTTTTTCAGTAATAACACACTAACACAGCTCTGGTCCTTCAGCGCTCCAGCTCCACCTTTCTCTCCTACAAACCAGGAAGTTGATCTCTACGAGGTTGTAAACAAATTACATTCTCTTTAAGACATAAATAAGTCAAAAGTATTTTTGAGCCATTGAAGCAGGAACAAGGCAACATGCCAACAAACAAAGATAAACTCTTTCTAAATATATTTATATGTATTTATATTTATAGAATATATCCCATAAATGCTATCATCATCAATATTATTTTGCGTTCCTCTTTTTCTGAAAGGTGCAAAACTACTGTGCAGGTTGAGCCCTACCGTCTCGTTACACATTTATGTTTATGGATGAAAGAAATCTTTACAGTTGGGTACATGTTCATGCCACACAGAAGAAGGAACTTTGCAGGGCCAAGAACTCAGATAAGCCGTCTTTAAAATAGAAGTCCGCCGCAAAGCCTAGCCCATCAAACAGAAGAACTCCATTAAAATCAAAACCCTTTGAAAGAAAACTTGGGTAATGTACATTCATGCAGGAGCAACAATAATAAGAACAATAATAATCAGAATGAGAATCAGAATAATAACAATGTTTTCAATTTGATTAAACTATTATCAGTATTGACAACGTTATTGTTGAGGAGAGGGAGCGTAAGCGGAGTCTGTCCTGTTTTGTGATTTTTAACTCCTCAGCTGTGTCTCCCTCCTCATCGTCCTCCTCCTCCTCCTCCAGGTGCCACTAACGACACGGTTCATACATATGTGCAGTCAGCGGCACGCTTATTCAGTACATGCTAACACGCATATGATCATACACACCACCACCGGCGCCACTGTACACATACAACCACAAAAGCAGGATGGCTGTGTAGGTTTTGTGGCTTTGTTGCGCTTTTTTGATTGTATGTTGTTCGTTTTTCTTTTCACCTTGCTGTATTACTTTAGATTTTCTCTTTTGAGAGGAGCATAGAGCTGTAAGAGCTCAAGATTAAGGTGACAGATGAAGATGTTGCCACAGGGCCGGTCCTGTGTAGGAAATAAATGGGCTTTTTTTAGGGAGGGGGACTGGAAGATGAGAATTGAGCAAGACTCGGTGAAACTTAGTGTGACAAGGTGAAAGGTTGCAGTTAAATATCTGGAGCAATTGGAGGAGATACCCCCTGAATGCGGGGATATGAAATTAGAGGTTAGAGCTGAGGTTAGGATCAGGGTTAGAGGCTTGTCTCCAGGCTGTGAAGAGGGCTGGTGGGGCTGGAGGAAGCGGCTGATTTACTGGTGTCAATGGTGAGATTGATGCCACTGTCGATGGCGTTGTTATTCTTGTTGGGGGACGAGGGCTGGCTGGAGTACTTCCTCCTCCTCCGAGCAGAATCGTCGTCTGTGTCGTCGATGAGGGGGATGTTGGGCGTGGAGTCTTCTATCCTAAACTCTGGGTGTGTCATGAAGTTGTGGATGGATGATCTGGAGTCTGGTTTTTCCAGGCCTTCATAGAGGGAGCTACGGAATGCATTCACAACGCGGATCTGTCGCAACAAAGAGGAGAAAGGAAAAAAATCATCATGAGAGGTGATACAAGAGAACAAATGTAAGGGCTGGAGGGACCCTCAGGATGAGAGGAGAGAGAGAAGGACAGAGGGAAGGAGAGAAACTTTCAGTCGAGGACAAAGAGGTGAGAAGAAGGTAAAGTAGTATCTGCAGTCTGTGTTCTGCTTTCACAAGATGACTACGGGTTCACAAGTCACTCACTTTTGGCGTGCACTAAGAAAAGCAGTGAGGAACACAATCATAAAAAATTAACACAAAAAAATCATACATTTCCAGAAAAACAAAGCAACAAAAACGCTCGTTATAAGTATACGCTTTAGTCCAATGTTGCTGTATACCTAGAAACAAGCTACGTTAATAAATGGAATGCTCACAGAACAAAATTAAAGGAGAATATCACATGCAAGTTTGAAGAAATCTTGTGGACGAGGTCAGTAAAAAAAGGAAGGAGGTTAGATCTAAGAGATCCAATCAGGTGCTTTAACAACTTTTGGAGGTGCCAGGGCACTGTCTGGGAAAATATCCACACAGACTCTGGATGGGACACACAAACAGACAAGTAAAGCACAGGGTGGGATTAAGCATGGTCCCAAACGGGGCGATGGAGAGTCAAACTCAAGCCTGCATGAGGAGGTTGGTTCAACACAAGCATTGCAGTTTAAAAAACTCACAGAACAACACATTCACAAAAAAAATAAAAAGAAGCTGTGGCATTTTAGACAACGAGCAAACACAGCAGGGTTAAATATATTATACACACAGGAAGTAAACAAGAGGTCAACACAAACTACATGCAACAAGACAACGGGACAGTGAGAGGTGGACACCGGCACAAGGACTGCGCACACAAAACACATGGAGGTGAATGAGGAAAATAATACGTTCACTGTCAGAGGTCTGAAGGTCAAAGCACTTGTCAACTCCATGCACCTCTAAGTAAACACTCAAGTATAGGCCAAAAAAACACAACGTGAACCTTTGAGAAGGACTAAAATATCTGTGTATTTGATTCCTTTTATTTTTGGATTATATGAACAATGTTTGCATGTATGATCATAATAAAGCAAAGACAGGAAGGGTGCACATTTTCTCTATGCAACAAACACTTGTGATTATTAAAATGTTTGTTGCACACAGTAAATGTGTCAGCTTACTTTCTTTTTCTGTATGGCTTTTTTGATAACCTTGCACCTATACATGATATGAGTTATAACCACCATCTGTTAAGCATTGACAATACAACTGAATTCTACTCCATCTACTCCAAAAATTTGACAGTCAAGGAAACACTAAATAATGCTTACAGGACATTACATCATTTCAGCCCACTGGACATTTAATAAACTGAAAATCTTAGAGGAAAATACTAATTCTGACTCTAAAATCTTAAGAGGACCAGTGAACATTTTTTGTTACGGAGAATCCAAAAATCCAATTTTTCTTTTATATGTAATTTCAGAAGATATGAAAACCAAACTGTTCAGAATGCATGCCATGTTTTTGGTTGATAGATCACATAAAAATGCATGTTATCAACCTAATTCAAAAATAAAGATAGGGAAGTGTTACTTTGCCCTCCTGCTATGTAGTATAAATAAATATTAGCCATGCACTCCTGTTCATTATTTTGCTAATAAACTAGAATTGTATGAAAGGTGCCCAGTGCAGAAAAAGCCTCAGAGATATTATCTTATGTACCCTCATCCTACTGTACGATTCAGACTGTAAATGATGCTGCAGTAGTTAGTGTGGCAGAGCGGGGTATAAGGAGACAAAACAGATAAAGAAAATCATAAGAGGAGCCTGTCTGGATGAGTGCATGTGACAGGATGTCTGACAAGTAACACTGATGGGGTGTCAGAAAAAGGGGTGGGGGGTGTAGTTTACTTCGGTGGTGCTGCAGAGGATCTATGTCCGTAACTATGGCAACATGACAGTCAATTACACCGACAGAATGAAGCGACAAGACGGGATGGATTATCAGCGCAGTGTACTGCTTTTACAGGGGGTTCTCCCGTCCCACCCATTCTTGTGCACACACCCACGGCAGAGTTTAACATTTGATCTTCTAACAGATAAAGAGAGATTACAGGTAGTCTGTGTGTTGTGTTTGTCTATCGATGAGTGCTAAGGGGAAAGAAAGACAGAAAAGATGGAGGTTCCCCCTCTTGTGTTTGGATTTTAGAAGACCCACTTTTAAGAACATTTAGAAATCCTGCTGTGTGGCCGTCATGTGTCACACACACACTGTAGATTCCTTTATGTTTTGCTGTCATTGCAGATGATGTGTCAGCTGGACAGTACATGAAATATCAGGCAGATTTCCTTCAGTTCAATTCAAACGATTTACCTTGTCGTTAGCAAATTCACAGGTGTAATAAGACAACATGGCAACTTATACTTGAATGTTTACCCAGTCCCTTGGTGAGTTGTTTGACATTAGTTCACATCTATGTCTGTCAAGACATAAAAATGGGGCAGGGGGGGGTTGGTAGATGGGAGAATGGATGAGGGAGATGAGCAGAGGGAGACAAACTCACAACCTGAAATGTCACGCCGTGGGTATCACCCTTAGTCCTGCGCTCCTAGCACTCTGAGGAAACAAACACACATTCACCAATGAGAGGACAGTACACCCAAGCATGGGAGGAGATATCAAGATGAATTTGAAATCCAGTATGAACAGCAAAAAGACAGAAGAAAGAGAGGAAATGAAAAAAGCAGAAAGCAAGAAGGAAGAACAAATAAAAACAAAATCTTCAGAGATGCCATCCACAAAAAGGCAGACATTTAAGAAAAATATGCCAAACAATTTGCATAAAATGTGGTTATGATGGCACCCCTGGAGAAAAGAGAGCAGAATAGCAGACTGACAGAGTTCTGACTCACGGCCAGTAGTGGGAGGAGCAGTAGCAGCAGTAGTGCTTGTAGGAGAGGAAAGGGCATTGGACAAGGACACGTGACTAGGACTAGAAACATTGGTTACATCCTGGGTCTGGCTGGTGGTAGATGACTGGCGTCTCAGAGCCCCCGCCCCCTGAAAGGACGTGCCACTCTTGAAGGTGTTGACTACGTCAATCTGTGGGAGGAGAGCGGGACAGAAGAGGACACATGGCTGCTCAGAGACACACAGACTGAATGGCGACACAGGTTGACTGACTGGGTGACTTTGGTGGTAGAGGGAGCGCAACATGTCTCAATCATGTCACGATGAAGGTGGACAGCTAAAGGTCAGGGTGCAGTATCCCCCCCCCAAAAAAAAGAAAAAAAAACATGATTCTAAGGATTAATTCACCCAAATTGCAAAAGATCTTAAAAATGTTGGAAATCAAAACCAAATTGATTCAAGAGGAAAGACCATGTGTGATTGTCATCCGACTCGTAGTATAGAGTTGTGACCATTACCACCTTTTAGGCTATCCTGCTTTGTGGCATTAGCACTAAACTTCAGTTTCACCATGGCAGTTGGGGGTTTGGTGCCTTGCTCATGGCCACCTCAGTGGTACTTGGGAAGTGTCCTGTCACCTCTCCAGCTACCAGGACAATTTCAGTATTTTGGGTCTGCACTGAGACTTGAACTGGTGACCCTCTGGTTCCCAACCCAAGTCCCTATAGACTGAGCCACTGCCACCCTCAAAAGTTTAAGTCAGTGAGAAAGAAGGCAGGCATCACATGATTCCATGAAGATTTAATTCTAGACTGAATGAATGTTTTATTATCCTGTATGAGCCTTTGTTGAAATGATATCAGTGCAGATTGATCATTTAGAATGAACATACAATTATCATAAACAATTATAACTATGCAAAGGGCTCTTAGTGTCTCTTTAACATATCTGGCTGCCTCTGAAGGTTGCTGGTCAACTATATTATTTTTACTATATTCAATGAACCATTAGTGACAAACCAGTGAGATAGAAACAATCCAACACATGGGCAACAAAGCCTTGAACATCACAGTGATAACGGTTTGCAGTATCAGTCACAGTAAGAACAATTCAGTTGAATTTAACCCAGAGAGGATCTGACATTTGATCTTCCACAGGTCCACACTGGTGATCTCATCAGTCCAGTGAGAGAAAGCAGCGTCTTCTTGTACCTGAATAAATCATCTTGAGATAAAAATAACTTTAACATGGTTAACATGAACTAACATGAAGAGTAATCAGGAAATGTATAAGACGGTGTGACTTTCCTCTGGAACATGATTATATGGCAAAGACAAACAGACTGTCAAACAAATAGCCAACACAGGTGGATTAATATCTTGTCTTTTTGTATTTTTACTGCTTAATGTTTGTTGGTTTTAATACAAAATCATAATACTCATATTTATTTATTTTTTTCATGCAGAATAAAGTGGGGAAAAGCATGCAGAATGGGGACTGCACTCGAGTCCCTGTGTTCTCACCTGAGTTTGAATGCGGTTGAGTCCTCTGAACCAGAGGATCTGACCTCTCCTCAGCTCCCTCTCTGCGTGATCAATCTCCTCATTGTCTTCATTCACATCCTCCTCTGGTAACTCATCTTTCCGAGTCAACTGACCTGCCCTCCGCAGGAAGCGCAACCTGGCATTAGGTACGGAGGCTATCACCTTTAACAAAGAGAAGAGAAGAGACAGCTCTGGGTGAGGAGGAAAGATGGATAGCTTACAGTACAGCAGTGATATGCAGAGGAAGAATAAAACATGGTGAACTAAAAAATAAAAGCATGTGAACAAGCACAGCGGGAAAATAGAAGACAGAGAAACAGATGAGGTTGCATGTTACCTGTCCCCAGACGAGCTCTCCCAGCCCAAGGAAAACACACCACATCCACTTTTCCAGGTCCAGAGGCTGACAGCTGAATGGCTTTCCTCCAAACTGCACAATAACAATCTGCACAAAGCCAAACACAAGTCATAAAGACACATTGGGAGTGAAAAGTAAATGATGTTCCCTTGAGAATAAAAAAAACAAACATCTGATTGTTCAATCTCACATTTAAAGAACGATAATGACTAACCAAATAGAAACTAAAAACACGACAGTGATAACCATCCGCTCACCTGCATTAAAAAGGTGCCAAAAACAATAGAGCAGAAGATGGGGTTCCTGAAGATACCATCGAATACATTCCTCTCACCGTGGATTTTTCTGGCATTTATCTCATTAAAAAGTTGCATCATGACGAAGGTGTTGAAGATGATGGTATAGTGCTCGGATGGAGGAGAGTGCAGAGGAGCATTACGACCGCTGTCAATATCAAAGATCTGCTCACCTACAGGAAAAGACACAAAGAGTTAGCATGATGCTATCAACTTTGACCACAGGTTCGCTCATAATTAAAGTGTTGAACTCCTGGTGTCACGGAGCAATACCAGCAAAGAGAAGTGTGAAGATGATAACGAGCTGATAGACTCCGTGTCCGAGGATGTTCTTGGTCATGGTGCTGGAGATAAGAGGTTTATTGCGACCATATGGCTTCCTCTTCAGCAGAGACTCTGTCGGAGGCTCTGTCGCAAGGGCCAGAGATGCGAAGGTATCCATGATCAGGTTCACCCACAACATCTGCACTGCCTTCAGGGGGGAGTCCTGGGGAATGCAACAGACACAAGAACTAAGAATCAATAACTTCAATATACACGAGAGTGTAAAGTAACTCCAACTGATGCTTTTCACACAACTTTGACTGACACATGCAATGCTTCCTGTTTTAAAGGCATTTAAAGCACTGTGTGTTTTTAACGGGTGATTCCAAAAGGATATGACAATCTGCATGGCATAGCATGCCAAGAGATGTGCCAGCCACTGATAAATGTTTGTTAAAAATGTATTAAAAATATTGTTAAAACTTTTCATGGGGTGAAAAAACTGAAATCACAAAGCTGACATGATCAATTATCAGCACAGGCACGCACACGCACACACATCATCTTCAGACCTGTGTGATGCAGGCTCCAGTGAAAGCCACGATGACGGCCACAACATTGACAGTCAGCTGGAACTGAAGAAACTTGGAGATGCTGTCGTAGACGTTCCTGCCCCACATCACTGCCTTCACGATGCTGCTGAAGTTATCATCAGTCAGAATGATATCAGACGCCTCCTTGGCCACATCTGTACCAGCAATTCCCTGAAAGAGTGACGGAAAAGACAGTGAGTACGAGACTGGTGTTTTCTGGAACTGAACTCTGAGGATTCTTCATTTTCTCGTTACATTTTGTACCACAATGCAATATCCTAATTTTTTCCCCAGAGAAACTATGAATGGTATCCTCAACAACTCTGCAGCAGCTGGATAAACTGGCCTGCAGACAAAAGTCAGCTCTGATGATTGGTCATAACAAAACAGATGAAATAAACTGTGTGTGTTGGTGGTTTGATGACAGAAGGATCCATATTAGTTGTAGGAGTATAACAAGGATGAGTACATGTTCGTCAACACACAACTCCTTGTCTTGAATGAATCATATTATGATAATCTAATGTATCTTATTTACACAAATTATAACTCATAACTTTGAATTCACATAAAACGAGCCATTCGGAACTAAATAGGTGGAGTCAATGCAGACATGTCAAATTTAAGTATGTATCTTAATATTATATGTTTTCCTCAAAGGGATTAACAATCTGTAAAGCACACAGTACCATCTGCTTTTAGGCTGTCCATCGGGAATAGGAAAATGAAAGTGAATTTTGAAGAATCCTTACAAGGAGCAACAGTAGAAAAATCGATCTATCAGGAAAGACAAATATACAATGGCTGTTATGAGCACCAACTAGAGCAACACAGTAAAATGAAATAAAGGAAAAACCGGATGACAAAATGTAGGTCATAACATACATAGCACAACAATAGGGGAGTTCATGATCATCTGATATGGCTGTGCAATCACAAGAAAGAGGTATGGACCCACTGCCATACATTCTTCAAGGAAATGCTGCTGTCGATGAGCATTTTTAATTAATGCGTGAGGACAAGAAAAACAGAGAAAAAAATGACAAAGACAAACAAACAATATAAAGCCGTGTGTTACAGGGAGACATCTGAGTGCTGTTTTGTTTTTTTAGTGTTCTGTTGCCTGGATGGTAAAATGCACTGCAGTGAAATTGTGCAAGCTCAGAAATCCACAAGGGGGAGCTCCTAATCTACACAGCCAGCGGCAGAGCGCCTGGAAGAAGCCCTAAATACTGCAGAGGTGAAGAAGATGTGTGAAGCTGTCGACTCCCCAAAAGGGAAAAAGTAAGGCAGAAAAAACACAAAAACGAAATGAGGTTTGCTTACCATGGCGAAGCCGACGTCAGCTTTCTTTAGAGCAGGTCCATCATTGGTTCCATCACCTGTCACAGCCACCACCTGCCTCTGGTCCACCATAGTACTGTCAATAATACCTATCAAACACACATACATACATTACAAAAGCAGCACATGCAGCAGTGGACATATATTTTATATATATAGAATAATAACTATATAATATTGGTGATTTTTTAAAAATCTGTTTAAAAATCTGTTGAACTAAGGGTGAGATTAATTTCCATGTTGACGGCATGTTGACGAGTGCAACAAGTTCACCTTTGACTAGAGTGTGTTTGTCAGTTGGTGAAGATCTGGCCAGAACCCGGAGTTTAGGCCAAACTTTATCAATACGCTCCTGTTCCACCTGGACATACACACACACACACACACACACACACACACACACACACACACACACACACACACACACACACACACACACACACACACACACACACACACACACACACACAGGCAAAAAGAAACAAAAAGAAAGCTCAATTTGATTCTGGTTCAGAGAAATATATATTTCTGTCTCCTGTGCTCAGACCCTTTCTCACTCTGTGGAAAATTCCCCCCGACAGCAGTTACTGTACCTCTCCTTTCTCATTGCGGATCCTCCTGTTGAACTCTTTCCCATCAATGCAGAGGAAGTCCTCTCCGGGGCGGATGATACCACACTTGATGGCTATGGCCCTGGCTGTGTTGATGTTGTCTCCTGTCACCATGCGCACAGTGATACCTGCACGCTGACACTTCATAATAGCATCTGGCACCTAAAGAGGAAAAAACACATGACAGGGGTTGCACGTTAGCTATAGCTAGAACACCATGCATGGCATCTGCATTGTATTTTACATATGAAGCGATGCTCATGGCATGTGTCCCTGATAAATAAACAAATACCGGTACATTAAATGTAAAATGATGTGCAGCAAATACAAGAACAAAGAGATGCAGAAGGTGCACAAACACATAATAAATATTCAAAACCTGACTTTCTGGCCACATGAAGCCATAAAGTTAGACAAGCAGTAAAGTCATCACAGACATATTATCACCTTCAAAGTTGATTTGGCAAAGCTGAAGTGAACCCTATCTATTTACACTTTCAATGTAATTATATGTAACTACGTTATATTTCACATAGTTACATATAAACATGTGTGATCTTGTTTCCTAATCACATTGCTGCATACTGCTCTTCTATGCTCACCAGTAAATGTCTGCATGCTATTTGTTGATTGGTAGTTCAACTGCCTTTGCAGCTTAAGACAATGTTAATAAGAGAGCAGTGAGTCAACCAAAGCAGTTATATTGAGGGTTCATTGACTACAACACTGGGTTGAAAAACCTCTTAAAATTCTGAAGAGCTGAGACGAACTGCAGAGTTGAGTGATCATGGTCTTGTTGCATCCCCTTTGGCATACTTTTTTACTTAAAAAAATATCAATTTATAGGCTTAAAGAACATGGAAATTCAGCAGTACTCCTCTACTTGACAGAGAAACACATACTGTAAAAGCAAAGACACACAAACAATCTGCCTGCACTCTGGTTTTGACTTATCTGAACAGTATTTTTTCAAATTTTTTTAACAACATCTCAGTTGCGTTAGCTTTCAGTTGAGTTACTGGGGGAGAATAATGTATCAGTGGTGAAACCAGTAAGCAAAAGCAGAGTATTAATTCAGAAACATATTCTTGCTTCTGACAAAGGTCAGTGTGGGCGAGCACTGCTCTCCAAACCCACACATAAACAAACATGTGCACATAAAGCAGGAGTAACTTGCATACATTTGGGCATACACACAAGCCTACACTTGATCTTTTTCTCCCTGAAATGAACCAATACGCACACTCAAGAAGGTAGAAGAATTCAAACTTTTCACTTAGCAATCACAGACCTTTGAACACACACAGGGCTGTATGTTTGTACTCTTACACACACACACATGCAGATTGAGGACAATATAAATCCAACACTTTCTACGAGGGACAGAAATATTATCCATCAGTCTTTATCAATATCAGTCTTCATACATGAGCTGTGTGTTTGTGATATGACCTGACAAAAATAAAGTAGCTTTTGCAGTTCATATTGCAGCAAGCGGAGGAAGTTTTTACATCCTCAACATCCTTCTGCTTGCACCCGGTCATTGTTATCAAGCTATCAATTTCCCGTCTGTCTATCTGTCATCCTTGCTGTCTGTTTAACTCTCCTCTCTTCTGGACTCCCACTGCCCTAGTTGACCGGTCACCCAAAAGAGGAGGTGGAGTGAGGAGGAGAGGAGTGGAGGCTTATTAAAAATACAATCTGGCTCGACAGAGGAAGAGGGTAGGAGTCTAGTAGTTGACACTGAAAAACAAGCCTCCTGGATCTGGTTACACTCTCGTTTTCCTCCATTTCTCTTCTTACATGTCTTCTTTCTCCTTCTGTCCATTATCCGTCAGACACGAATCTGATTTCCAATCTTTCTCTGCTTTTATCCTTCCCTCTTCTCTTTCTCTTTTTTCCATTTTAATCTCTGCTCTTTTGTCTCTCCGGGGGGCATGGCAGCCAGTTATTAAAAGAACAACGCATTCTGGAGGAAGAAACTGGAGACTTATACGCAGACTAAAAACATGTTTACCACTTAGTGTGACCTTTTTAGCCAAGCAGAGAGTCTCATCTCCAATATTAGCCGGTCTTACAAAAGTTTGCCGGAAAGATGGCACTGGATTGCAGTCGTGTTCTGCGTACTGCTTTTTTACATCACTTACTGAAAAGGTCAGATGTTAAGTGACTTCTGTGATGAATAAGAAGAGAAATGCTGCAAACTGTGTAGCTGGGTGCACAAGAGACAAAAGATTTTATTATCACCTACAGTGTGAATTTTCTAAATCTTAAATGGTGTGACATTGTAAAAAAAAACAACTGCTTTTTTCCCCAGAGATATTTTTTTCACTTGAGTTTTTTCCAGTTCTCCTTTCAGGACGTCTGTGCTTAAATATAACACCTCAATTATAACTGTGGTATGTAAGAGGTTTCTCTCGCTGGTCTGGCTGTTCCAAAGATTATTTGCAAATCCAGGTTGAAAACAAGTTGTTCTTGTCTGCGCTTATGTATTTTATCTAGGTCTGTTCAGTTGCTTTCATAACTTTCAGATACAGAAAGAGAGACAAATGCATAGTAAGAGAGAAAGTAAGCGAAAGTATAACAGAAAAAAAACAGATCAACCAGAGGAAGGTGATAAGTCAGACGGTCAAGTATGGAGAGAGGATGAGACGAGACAACATGATGGGGACAGGCTGAATGAGACCTTGTTAGAGAATGAGGAGGGGATGGAAAAAAAAAAAAGATGAAAGGGGGAATTTGAATAATGCAGTAGTCAGTTAGCTTCCTGCTTCCCCGTACATGCACAAGAGTTGTCAAGTGAGGTCAGTTTTCCTACTGTACACAGATACCTCCCTCCTGCTGCATGCAGTCCTCATTGACTGCTCGAGAAATAATGACTTGATGCATAATAAGTTGTTTTTTCTTGCCTTAAACTAAAATATATTACAGTAAAAATAAGCTAAGACACAATGTTGAACAAGATAGGAAGTAAGTACAAAGTTATTCAATCAAATTATAGTAAAAGATCACAACAGAGTTAAATAAGGGAAGTAAAATGCTATTATAAGATCAAAACAGCATTAATAGAACATTTGGAGAGTTTCAGAGTGAGTTAAAGATGACTCTCTCTCTCTCTCCCTGACTTCTGTCTCTATCCACTTTCCTGTCTCGAAATAAAACAATATACCTTTTATGAAGGGTTAATATCTAGCAATGCATCACCTAATCATTGTATAACTCTAACCACATCTCCAAAATCATCATTCTTTTTATTGATTTAATATCCATAACTTTCTGAAGCTGTTGTTTTTTTTACATCAAAAGTTTTTTAAATGTATTTTTAATCTCTATTATTGTAGAGAAAGGACAGTGGATTGTGTCTTTTCATTTTTTAATTACATGAGATCGAGATTAAATGCTTGCTCAAAAAGTAACGAAGTAACAAGACTTTTAATAATGTCCGTCCAATGTGCAAGTTTCCTATCCAAAACAAAGGACAAAGGAGCATGGCGATGCCGGGTGAGTGAAGCCGGGCGTCTATCATTAGAAGCTTCTTGAAGCCGACAGCGAGGATGACAGAGCCAGGGACACGTAACAGAGCAATGTTGACAGGAAGTCTTCTCATGTTTTTGTTCTCCTTCCTGGTTCAGATTGGAATGACTTATTCTTTATTCGTGTCATGTTTCCTTTTTGGTAATAGTCAACATTGTGAATACATCTGTCGGTCATGTACATATTCTGCGGTTGGCCTGTCGAAGCTATATTGCCTGAACCTCAGAAACTCTCAAATATTCAACATCTGAAACATAGTGACTTTCCCGTGTATCTCTTTATCAAGCTTGTCCAGTTGAGCAACAGTATATTAAGGCTGCAGAGCTCTGAATCCATCCTTTAAGGATCCACATTACTTCTTTCATTGAACAACATAAAAAAACATGCCTTTTAGAATTTCTGTTTGTTTATGTCACTTGTGTGCATACATCTGTAATCATCCCAATACATCCTACACAATGGATTTTTTAAACACTGACTGTTTGAATAGTTCATATTCTTTAGAAAAACAAAGATATCTTCAACGCTAGAAACTAAGAGACAAAATATCTACAAACAGTGTCAACATACAGGCCGTCATTTTTACATCTGTTTATCATCCTAGGTTAGGTTGTCTCCTGGTCAACTGTCACTGACCGTGCAGAACTATGTGGGTATGAAAACTAAGGGTAGATGGTTAATGTAGTCGTTTGATAGTGGCTAGATGGTTAATATATGATTTCATTGGCAGGTCAGTACAGACAACTAACATGGCAGACGTTCTTGAAATCTTAAAGATCTATAAAACATTATTTAGAATTCTGAATGGAAAGTTCAAAACGTTCTGTGGAAAGAGGAGAAATCATAAATATATAAAACCTTCAGGTGAAAGGTATGGTCTAGACACAATTTGTCAATTTCGCCAACATTCCCTTCTCTTAGACTTAGTACCTAAAAAAAACAAAAACATCTGTCCTACCTCTGGCCTGACAGGGTCCTCTATTCCAACCACGCAGATGGCAGTCAGGTCACTGAGGATGCAGTTCTCATCATCCCATTTGGGTTCAGGATCACCAGGGAAGTCACGGTACCCCACACAGATGGTCCTCAGGCCATCACATGCCATGGGCTCGATCACCTTCTTCACCATCTCGTCCTTGTCCCGTGGACGGAAAACCCTCGGCTCACCCAGTTCGTTCAGGATATGGCTGCATCTGCAATCCAGGGGAGAGTGTTATGGTCTGGGTATTTTTAATTCATGTACTTCTGAAAAATGGTGACGGACGTCCATCACTGGTTAAAATAACCAATAATTATATTTAGGAGTAAAATGAAGAGTAATCAATATTTCACAGCTTCTTTTAGCTTTAGTATAAAGCCACAAAACACATATACTGTATCTGTTTTATAGCCCTATCTGGCCGATGTATTCTCCAGTACCCTCAGTGTCCTGTCAGCAGGAGCACTGCTGTTTTAGAGCTTCTCATTATTTTAGCTTTAGTCTTTTGCTTAAAAGAACCCAGTCAAACTCCTTGTATGTGTAAATATACTTGAAAATTAAAGAAACAAATCTGATTCTGATTGTCAAAGTTGTAGAAATCTTATTAATCATTTTTCAACAAGAACTATAATATACTCCTTTAAACTATTTTCAAAACAAAATCCCCCAAACTTTAATAAAATCTAAAAGTTCATGGTCAGTGTCTTTGGCACAACATGCTACCATTTGAGATACCAATGATTGTTTGTATC
The DNA here is from genome assembly GCF_963930695.1 of Labrus bergylta. NCBI lineage: Eukaryota > Metazoa > Chordata > Actinopteri > Labriformes > Labridae > Labrus > Labrus bergylta. The sequence goes on along the minus strand of NC_089199.1, from coordinate 9,676,420 downwards.
TGAGTGTTGGCATGACATCACATGACCAGAGTACTTGAGCTAACCCTCCCTTCAGTGTTTCTCATGATGGTGCACCCACTTATTGCCCCTCTTCCCCACAGCCTGTAAAATCTCTGTCTCCCAGAGGATACAGAAACTATTAAATGTCATTCATTGTCAAAAGTGAATTTGAACTTTTTCCATAAAAGGGTGGAGAGAAAGTTTATAATTGCCTGATGTTTTTTCTTAAACTTGCTCATTTCTTTTCTGTTTTCTTCGTTTAATGTTACAACAGTGTGACCTTGAAGTGGAAAATCAGCCCACTCTCACTGCATTGAGAATTTTCAACATGTTGGGGGCGCCAGTAGCCTAGTGGTTGGCGAGCACGCCCCATGTATGAAGGCTGTGGTCCTCCGGACGGGTGGCCGGGGTTTCGAGTCTGACCTGTGGCTCATTTCCCACATGACATTCCCCACTCTCCCTCTCCCCAATTTTCAGACTTAAGACTTAGACTTTAGACTTTATCCCGAGGGGAAATTATTTTTCAAAACACCATTACTGTCCAACAGACAAGTCCCACCAAGAACATTTATACACAGAAAAACAGAGAATAACACAAACAAACAGAGTTAGACAACAGTCATGAGTTCCCATTCTGCCCTGTTCAGCTAGGCCTTTTGTTCACTAATCCACTGTCCTAGCTCTAAATAAAGGCATAAAAAGCCCCAAAATAAACCTATAAAAAGAGAATGTATAACATGTTATACACCAAAGAATGTGACGCACCTAAAATGGATTGGCTTTACACGTGGTTTAAGTTCATCACTTGGTAATCCCATAACACTGTGCAAGGTTATGTGGTACTACTGTTATATAAATAATCACATTTTAATTACAAAACCAGACTCACTTTTTGAGGACAATCTCCGAGGCTCCCTTGCTGTACATGCGGAAGCTGCCGTCTGATAATTTGGTGACAGTGCTCATGGACTTCCTGACGGAGTTGAAGGTGTAGACTTTGTAAAGTTTTTCCTCGGGGATCTGGTTTCTTATTGGCTGGTAATCCCGCTTCAGGTCCAGTACCAATCCCAGCAGGCCGCATTCTGTCTTGTTGCCCACCTGTTTCGGAAGACCGCCTTCCTTATCTGGGGGCTTGAGAGAAACAGAGGAAGACATTTTTGGATGAAGGATTTTTTATTTTCAGCCAACAATTAGCAGCAATACAACAGTGTACTTTTGTTCCAACTCGGGCTGTTTTTACACAATTTCTCCTTATAGAGTTTGATCATTTAAAGCAGGTTTTTTTTCACCCATACTTACAGCATATTATATTGTCCTTAGAATAAAGACAACCCTGTTATGAATAAGCTCATGTCTTTAGCGTGACATATTTTAGGAACAAACGGTCCGTTATGTCTTTAGTCTATATTGTTTGATCTATTCAATCTATAAAATCCTCTTTTCTTCGCTCCAGTGAAAGGCTTGAAATAGCCACCAGCGATAATTAACCAGCTAGCAGGTGAAAGGGTTGCTGTGTGTGGGAGGGTAGGAGATGAGATAGATGGAATCATATTGGGATGTTCTTATTTCAGGCATACGGCTCAACCCATTGCAATCTGTAATTGTACATTTGGAACCGTATTTTCCTCCCCGTTCAGTAAACATCTCAGTCAAGAGGTTTCTGCATGACTACATTGATTGTGTGGGATTGATAGACAGACCATCTTTCATTTTTTGTACATTGAATAATACTGATAATTTTTATTGCAGAGATTTTTTCACTGAAAAAGCAATACAAAAAACATTCAAATCTATAAAAATATCCCAAAGCCAAAAGTGTCATTTTGATTTTCTGGACTCTGAAATATATTCAATCTACTACCAAAGAAAACAAAGAATAAAATGATATTGACTGTCAGAAAACTAAAACCAGAGAATGTTTTTTCCTTTTTGCCCAAAAGAAAATCCCTCACTTATCAGAGTTGATAACATTTGCTGATGATGGATCAATGTGTTTACTCCAAGAAGCAGTGAAATGTTACCCAGCATTTGATGTCAGAGAAGCAGTTCCGCTCCCTCTCATGTTTATTATGAGCCCAGATTGGAGCCTTCCACTGTAGATTATTCAGATGTCTATGTGTGTGTTTGAAACTTGTGCACTTCTCAGTCCAGGTGCTACAGTGTATGTGTGCAATTGCATGCACACTTGTTGTACTGTATGTGCGAGCGTGTGAGTAAATGTGTGGTCAGCTTGCGGAAGACTCAGGTTGCCATGGCAACTCTGTGCAAAGCACACTCTGAAGAAGGGACTTGTGGGAAAAGGAGAGGGTGCTCTCGCTCTCTCTGTCACTTGGGGATTCTTACTCTTTGGCTTGGATTCTCTGATAGGATTTTTCACTCATCTCACTTCACACATGTCCTCCAGTCTTACTCAGTTTTCCTTTTCATCTGTCACCAGTTGTTATCTATTAGTATTCCCCCAGCTTCAATCCTTTTACTCACACTCTCTTTAAATTATGAATTAACTCAGAAATACAAGCAATCAAGAACATAGCATGTTTATCTATAATTCTTTCAAAATGTTCTGCTAACAGGAGAAAATCACTGTACGTTCTACACATGACCATTGTAGAGACACGTCTGCTCATAAGTCCGGACTCATGTGAGAGTGTGTATCCTTCAGTGATTATAACATGCCTCTTCACACAATCACTCACTATAGAACTGATTTTAGCTTGATTTAAAATGAGCTGATAAGAAAGATGCTCACTCTAAAGAAATGCTAGACGGGCTGCTACTAGTGATTATTTTCCCCATTGATGAATCTACAAATCCCAGAAATGTTCGGTTTACTCTCATATAAGCAAAGAAACACAATGAATATTCACATTTGGGGTACAGAGCCAAAAGCTAGTCCCTGTGGGTACTTCCTATATTGTGCCAACAGTACTCCTGATACCACAGCTATCCAGTTACCCTCTCTAACACACATAAAACAGTGCATGACTACTGAACAGTAAATATACAGTAATGCTTCTGACTTTTTGTTAAGCAGAAGTATTCACTCTCTGCTATTTGCCCATAAAAAAAAGATTGACTGCAGGGTTTCTTTTCTGCGTCTGAAAAAGCCTCCAACCAAGACGAGATTTAAAAGAATAGCTTTACATTTCAACACATTGAACATTTCAACACGTTGAACATTTCAACACGCTGAATTTCACTTTGTGATTGTTGCTGTTGTTTTCTTCACTCAGCACTTGCGGAAATGGGTTGGGAAATATTGTATATTAACAGTGCAGTTAATCACATTAATGGCTTGTTGGAATTGGTGCGCTCACATTCCCCATCTAATGGCTTTCCTGTCCACCTGCTAACAAGGTTTGATAGAGGCTGCTAATAAAATCTTTTAAAGTATCCTTAATGTCCTGACAAAGGCTACAATATATGTCCATTCAGTGAGGACAGAATGCTCGACTGATATCTATTTGCCTTACATTCCCATTTATTTCCCTAATGTGTTTTTTTTTCTTTCTACTCTATGCAAGCAACATGCTGTACAGCTCGTAAAGTAATTCTGCTCTAACTTGTGATTTGTCATTTTAGGTAAAATTTTAATCTGACTTGACCTGATTGAGATTCATAATGCTAAGTTTTCCTTTTCTGTGTTTGGTTTCACTTAATCCTTTATTAAATTTAACTTTTAAGTGAGATATGTGTGTGTTTTCAGTGATGGCTAAAACAGATCAACATATTGAAAACCCCCAATTTCTTAAAAGTACAGAGAATATTCATTATTAAACTCTGTGACTTGTTTCAAATGCCCCTTCAGCTGTGGCTGCTCAACAGGGTTCCAGCTGAGAGGGTAGAGAGAAAGTCGGCTAAAAATCTCATTAATCATTCAAACCCAATCAGACCAGTGGCCCATGTTTTCCTAGTAATTGGACATATCTGGTTAATGTTCAGCTGTGTGTCTCAGACACAGACGGGCGTATAAATACTTTATACAGAGTTTGCGGTAAATAACAGAATTAATGCCTTTTCCTAATGACCAGTGATTTCATCAGGAAGACACTGGCTGTCATTGGCTAATGACGGGATGGAAGAAATGGCCTCATCTACACTGTCTGCTAAGTGTTTGTGTGAATAGACTCTCAGCGACAGAAAAGACACAACTTAATAACTTAGGACAAATGAACGTGTGAAAACCATACATTGAAGCATAAATCAAACAGTCCATACATTACAACGATGAAAAGCAGATGTCTGCTTACAAAACACAAAATACTAAGCATTCTTTTCCATTGAATAACTTCAAAGTGATTCAGTTATTCACAATCAAAATATGAGACAAATTTCAGATTTCTTCACATCATCCTTACTCGGCCTACTTTAGTCAATAATTCAGCTTGTTTACCAAGAAGTTTGGAGTTCAAGCACTATTATGGCCAAAATTCACATAAAGCTAATTAGATATTTGATTTGGAACAACATGAAACATGTAACTGTGAGTGTCATTATGTGCTCACCATTCTCTGTCTGTCTATCTTTGGCTTTGTATGTCTCCCTCTTTGGTTGTTATAAAGGAAAACAGCCGCAGCGCTAAGGGAAAATAGATCTTAGATGGGTGGCAGTAGCTCAGTTTGTAGGGACTTGGGTTGGGAATCGGATGGTCGCTTGTTCAAGTCCAAGTCCGGAAATTGCTCTGATCGCTGGAGAGGTGCCAGTCCACTTCCTGAGCACTGCCGAGGTGCCCTTGAGCAAGGCACCTAACCCCAAAACTGGGCAGCCCCCTCACTCTGACCCCTCTCCATTAATGCATGTCCATAGGATCCTGTTTGTGCATGTGTGTGTATTTCAGCCTATGTTTGTGTAGCATGTTCATTAAACAGAGGGTAAAACTGAATTTCCCCTTGTGGGATTAATAAAAGATAAATTATTATTATTATCTTAATGTATTTCTATGCTGTAAAAGGCGTTTGATGATTAGAGACAAATGAAGGTTTCATAGGAATCACAGACTAAGGTTTTTAAAATAAAACAACAGTGAGCTACAGCGATTTGATTTGTGCTACCTCATTTAGATAAAGCCTTCTTACAGTCCGATTTTTTAAAAGTTATCTTAGGGGCCTTTTTGTCTTTATTAGAACGGACAGCTGAAGTGAGACGGGAACTTTTGGGATGAGAGAGTCGGGGATGACATGCAGCAAAGGGGCGAGCTCGGATTCCAACCCATGGCAACTGTGACGAAGATCTTAGCCTCCGTACATGGGGCACGCAACATAACTGCTAGGCTATCCGGTGTCCCCTTATAGTCAGCTTTTTAGTCTTGAACATGTGACTAATTTTGGCATGACTCTGGCCACTTTTTACAGAAACACATATACCAATAGCTGCTGCAAAGACAAAACTAAGCGGAAGAAAGAGCAATGAATAAACAGAAGGCAGACTGCAACACCCCTGCCTTTTATTCTCAGAGATTCCTTAGAGAGTTAGCTTGACGTGGGTTTCTACGCACAAGGACATTTGCTGGCACGGGGTGCCAAACGTTGGCATGGCTGTGCTTTTGTTGGCATGTCCTGGCCTGGACGTGGCTAAAGACCAGCTGCCCTCTCCCTGGTCCTTAGGTGCTCCCGCAGGCAAGGACATATGCCAGAGGGAGAGCTGGCAACTTTACTTCCTATTCCACCTGGGGCTCTCCTTAATCCATCCCTCATGTTCCTTCCATTTCTTTTCTATTTTCTTCCTGTTTTCTTCCCACTGAACCCCACCCTTTAAACTCTTCAATGATTGTCCTTGATTTTGTACTTCTATTCTGCCTTTCCCTTCTCATATCCACTTCTTATTCCCTCACACTCAGTACCTAACAAGGCGCCTGTTCTCCTCCTTGCCTCCGCATTTCTTCTCGTTCCCTCCTCGCATGTAGTAGAGGATGAAATCCTAACTCTCCACATGACCGTACCAGCCAACTGGGCTAAAGCCTGGAGGCATGCTGAAGGGCAGTAATACCGTCTTCCAGTCCGTGATGAGGACACTTGTCACGCGAGCGTTTCTTCTCTCTTCTCTTTGTGTATTATTTCCTAATATGTCCTTTTTTCAACTTATCCTTGTTGTTTTTCCATTTTCTTATTAAATGCATCTTTATCTCATTTCGTTTCAGCTTCATTTTGACTGGTATTTCATTGTGTCCTTCAAACTCTTAACATATCATTTAATAGGTTAAACATAAATCTCTTTTTCCTATCCAACAAGATTAAACAGTGTGCAATCAAATCTTGCTAATGTGTTTTCAATAATACCTCGTCATTGTTACAATACTGATTATTTCATTAGAGTTTTTCCCATTACATTAATAACAATTCACAATTAAAGTGCGACTTTCATCTGCACCAATAGTTAAGTTTAAGTCACAAACAGTGACCCAACCTGTCAATATTACTAATAACAAAGCTACAAAATGTGATAACATATAGATCTGAATTGTGCTGCTTCTTCATTTCTTTTCCATCTTTCTTTTCTGTTTTTGACCAGTTACACTATCCGTCATCACAAACGTGCAAATTCTTCCAGAAGAATTACTGTTTACATTAGGCTTTGCTGTTGATTTGAGATTGGCTGGTAATAAATGAGCTACTTCGAGGTGAGCGAATGGGGATTGTAACAACAGATTTATGTCATACAGAAGGTGTACTGGTACCTCATCATGGGACAGCTCTGTTCAATTGGATGTGTAGTTGAAAGTGGGTAGGCTTTCCTACAGCAGTAAATTGAGTGTTTGGAGGCAACCACATGGATTTTCTCAGCTAATTTGTATTTAATCAACACTTGTCTAAAGAAAACTAGGCACAGTCATTGAAAGCGTGAAGTCGATCATGTAAAGTGAAGGGGAATGCAGGAAACCCATTAAGCTTTGTGCTTCTGAAACATCAAAGCATTGTAATTCTAATGTGATAAGGCTTCTCTTTCAGTGCCATCTCAGCAACTCTGTCAAGTCTGCAAGCAACTGCTGAACACACAAAGAGGGAACAATGGAAGAGAAGGACGTAATTCTGCTGAAGATGTCACCGCTTCTTCCACTGATTCTGTCTTTCTCAGTTTCTCTTGCACGGAGTCCAAAATGATCCCACAGGGACACTGGATGCTTCGAGCTAAAGATGTCTGTGTTGGGCAAACAAGCACGTAACATCCAGGAGACAAACACTGAGAGCCAAAGACTACACTGCTCAGCTTGGACCAAAAACCAAGCCTTTCATTTTTATTTTGATTACATGATATGGCTCACTTTTCTTATTTAACATGAATTGAAAGTTTCTTTTATATCATATGTTTCAACATCAGACACTATTGAGCCTTTTTTTTTTTACCACATACTGTGCTACTCTAAATGTTTTTTAATCTCCACAAGCATCTATCCCTCACAATTGAAGCCATCTGTGTGTGCATAGGCGTGTGTTTGTGTATCATTTTCTCTCTTGTCCCTGAGCGGAATGATGATCGGCGCAGGTGGTTGAAGCAACATGAGACTGAGCTCCCAGGACACTCACACAGCCATGCTAAACACATGCCACTGTGCTGCAAGAACATGCCAGTGAACGCACTACTATCTTCAGTATGAATTTTTCCTGAAATAACAGACTGATATTTATGTGCAACTCCATGCACTCCATCTGCCCTGCTCTGGATTTACCCTTAATGTCACAAACAGAATGGAAAAAAAAGAATTCGAAGGGAAAGAATAAAAGATGGCTTTTCCTATAGGAGAATTGTTGTAATGAGGCTCTTCCCTTTTTTTGAAATGACATCACTATAGTTGCGTCACAGGATGCCGTTCTGAAAATTGTTAAGTGGCACGCTTTACTCATTGCAAGACAAACCGAGGCACACTGGTGTGTTAAGAATCCACATGCGGGCCAATTTATATTCATGTATGCATGCATCCTTTTTGGAATATATGAATAAGATTACGTGTGCACATGAATACAGTATCAATGTGCATGTACTGAATGACCGTGCATATACTGTATCCGTGCATGGATTCATTGTGTAAACGCGTGTGAATCTCTCCCTCAAGGATTGAGGCCTCTCCACCCTGCAGTCTCAATGTGCTGACAGAAGAAGCAGAGCTATACCACTGGCTGTATTAGAAAGACAGAGAGGCAGGAGCAGGGCTGACATGGGTATCAAAGCCTTCCTCTTTGCCTTTGTGCCTTTGTGTGGTGGCCATCAAAGACTTCCACAGCCACCCTGGCATCCCAAAGGATTGGCCTCTTATATAAGAACACATCAGCCAGCATACTGCAAGGCTGGAGTGGCGCTGAGGGAGTGGGGGCGGTTGGGGAAGGGAGTGAAGGAGGCAGTAAATATTCCTCAGAAATGTCCCTTTTGTATTCAGCTTTCTGAGTTCACTTCGGTTTTTAATTACGTCTGTCCTCCTCAGTCCTTCTTTCACTTTGTTCTCTTCCCTCATATTAATGTGAGCTCCTAGTAATTAAAAAAATGGACATATACTTGTATTTATGTACTAGATTTTGTGTTGCAAAGTTTATTTATGTATGTATGACATATATAGATGAAGGGTTAGGTTAATTGGACAGCTAAGTAAAGAAGAAAATCCGCTGCTTGTGTGCACATATGCTGTAGTTCATACTGTCGATGAAAATGAACAGTGTATTTATCTAAGCTGACATCATTTGAAGTTTACCCAAAGTTGAACTTCTGCTTCACTTTGGTGCATGAGGTAACCTCTTTTATGAATGAAGCGATTATAAAACAGACTAAATATGACATTTTAATCCACCAAGTCTAAGCTGCACACGCTGGTGCTTAATTCCGTTGAGCTAAGCAGCTATAGAGGTACAATAGTCTGATGTAATGCTGCAACGCATTCCTGCAGCTTTTTCTACAGGGATAACATCTTTGTTCATGTAGCATGTCTTGGTGTAGCAATGGGGTAGGAAAAGAGTAACTACGGCAACCTCTGTCTCTATCCATGCAGCATGAAGTGCTAGCTTGTTACTTGGTATGTAGAACTTGTCTTTGTCAACTAATATCATGTATAGTTGTAATCATGATGTTAAAATCAGTGTTGTAATGTAGTCAGCGAACCTCATCCAGTTGGGGGTCTGCTTTGCTCAAGTCTGAGTCGAGCCTGAGTCCCCAAAGAAACATCTGAGTGCAGTCCTAATCAAGTCCCCATTACATGAGTCCGAGTCGTTGTCCAGTCCGAGTCCTTGAGGTGGAGTCTGAACTGTTCCGAGAAGTAAGTTGTCTCCTTCAGCACATTATTTATTTAAATATGTGAAGTGCTTCTCAGCTGAGCTTTAACTCTCTGTTATCTTTGAGTCTTAAATCATATCTCGGCTCTAATGAAGTGGCGCTGTAATGGCGTCAGGTGGAGATCGTCTCGATGTGCGTTGAGTTTTTCTAGTTATTTATGTGGGTTCCTGACTGCAAGAGTTGGAATGAGTGGCGCCATAGTTGTATTGATGTTTGTCTTGCTAGGAGGCAATCACAGTGATTTGTAAAGAACACTTTTCTAACATCTATCGCAATCCATTAAACAAGACCATAACAATGAGCAGTCAAATAATCGGACAGGAGCAGGAACCACTAATGAGCATTTACAACAAAGGGACAACATATAGCCTCAGACACCACACAAACCTTTTACCGTCAATACAACCGTCTGCCCTCAATTCACAGATTCAGATCACTCACCTTCAGGACTAAGACAGAAATGTGTGCTGGACTGTCACTACAGCATATATCTTTGTACATTTAAGCAGCAAAACTAAAACCCATTTTAAAGGACAGAGGAAACTCTCCAGAGAGTACTGATAAACTATAACCATCTAAAAAATGACATTCTGAACACAGCTCTGAGGGAGCTCAGGATTTACTTACACTGTTTTACTCAAGCAATCTCATTGTATAAACCCAGACTGACAGTGTGGGACCTTTTAGATGCGTACCTTACATGTTCCATTTATAACATAAGATTCTGAGCCTCAGTGTATCTGGAGACTTAAATTATCATTGAAATTACATTGCTGTGCGTAGTGTATAATTGTGCACTGCGCCTCTTTTAATGAGTAGACGCACTCATTGTTTCTGCTGAGGTCGGATCACTGCAGGCGTCTATTAAACTAAAACAATACCTGAACCACTTTTTTAAAAGAATTTTAAGATAGCATAATGACTGCCAAACGCTCGTCACCATTACACACAGGCTGCTGCTGAACAACCTCGAAGTCCTCGAAATCTGGAAAGAATACAGGACTATTCTACAGGCACCTGACCTCTGAGTTGTATGAATTCAGATAGAACCTGGCTTTGGTTTTACAGTGGAGACACGCCCAAGCTTGAGTTCTACTTTGGAGATACAGAGGAAATAAGGCTACATGGGAAAAACACACCATTTACATTTTAGAGTCATAAAATCAACATTAATACCGTTTCATGTAGCAGAACAATCACAAGACACTGAGCTTATTCAGAATAAAGTTTGAGATACACACATCAATACTTCTTATTCTTGTACACCTGAGGTTCCTGCATTGTCAAGCATTTACATAATGTCTTAAATATTCAAATAGAGTCTAGAGCAGAGACAAATTTGAAGCTCTCCATCTTAGAAACCCAGTGACCAGCAGTTTGTATTCATTAAGACTGTGATCATGCCTCAAGGGGTAGGAGAGTTAAATCTGTGGGATCTATCTACCCCAGATGTCCCGCCTGCTCAGCTCATTCCCCATGCAAGTTCCATAAGGGCATTTGTCAGCTGGTCAGCCACCAATGAATGAAAAGACTCTACAGGGGCTTACTCCGAGTGTGAAACACACAGAGGCACAAATGGTGAGTGTGTGCAGGTGAGTATACACAAGAACGCCAGGATAATTTACTCATGCATGCTGCTCTAACAGTCTAAAGACATACTCAATCTTTGCTTTCAGGCCAATTATGCCAAAAGCTTTATTATGGAAATCATCTTTTCAGACCTGTGGCATGAAGAAACACAAAGGTATCGGGTTTCAGATTCTGTGATAAGTTTGTCCATATATCTATAACTTCTAATCTATTTATATATCTATTTATAATTGCTTACACGTCTTATTGGCTTAGAGAAAACATCCCATTGCTGCATTCCGCATAAACAAGAGATCATCTCAAGCACTTAAACCGATTGGATTCAATTATGGGCTACTATGGTCAGAATATCAGATAAATCAAAATTACACAACTGTTCTGAAGGTGACAGGTTGAGTGAATGCTCGGTGAATCTAAAGTAGCAGCCAAGGACACAGACTGGCTGCTTTGCCAAGAAGAAAGCACTGCATAACTGTCTCACTGTTTCACGGCTCCTCTTGTGATGTGCTTTCTTTGCTCACACAGAAAACTCTCACAGGTGAGATCCACGCAGCTAACCCCGGATACTTAAGTCTTAGCTAAATAGGCTTTAGCATAATAGATTATCTTAAATATAATGATGAAGGGTTCATAGAGAGTTCTGCATTTGATCTACACTATAGAAATAGAAGGGCTTATATGTATGGTGTTTCAATTTCCATATAAAAGTCTTGATTACCATTTTGTAAGAAATAAATAAATCATGTTTGGTGTATGTATGTGTTCAGATGCATTTCATGCCTTTCTTCAGGGAATGCCCTCAAGTATTGTTTTCCGTAATTATCATTACAGGTGGCTTACCAGTATCTTAGTTGTATAGGCGCTGTTGATGGAGATGGCGTTGACCAGTATGTCCAATGATTTAGGTGACAGAGCTCCGGGATCTGGGATTTCTTTGTAATGCACATCTCCCATGTAAAACTGCACAGCCGTCATGCGGTTGGTGGTCAGCGTGCCTGTCTTGTCAGAGCAGATGGCTGTAGCGTTGCCCATCGTTTCACATGCATCCAAGTGACGCACCAGGTTGTTATCTTTCATCATTTTCTGTTGGTAGGAAACAAAATGATGGTTATGTTCTATTCCAATACTTATTCTTAAATGCTGTTAAATATCTTGACTTGTATGGGTGCCTGTATTTGACTTCCCTGGCCCTGTATTCTTTCTGGACCAGGTCATTATCAGAATTGGTATCTCTGTTTGATGCTGTAACTCAAAAGGTGTTTTATGCAAAGTGCTGTGTCTGCAAGTAAATCACACAAAACAACAAATGTGGAGCTGTGTAGTGGTAAGAAATGTGATAAGAAATGAGAAAGGAAATCAAATAAATGTTTATCTATATATTTGACTGTACCCTGTAGTAAAGGTTGGGAATTGACCTAGAGTGCTGAAATGGATGGATCCCATTACAACATGTGTACCATGTGTAAACTGACCGCCCCTGCAGCAGAGTTACAGTACAGCTGTGCCTCAATGTATGCATCTGTTCTTCCCTACCTTGACTGAATAGGCCAGGGAGATGGTGACAGCCAGCGGCAGCCCCTCCGGCACGGCCACCACCAACACAGTCACACCGATGATGAAGAACTTTACGAAGTACTGGACGTAGATAGGAGTGCACTCTGGGAGCCAAGGGAGCTTCTGCAATACAAAGTTGTCGATGGCAAAGAACAGGACCAGGATGATAACCGTGATGGCCGACATGAGCAGACCTGAAAAGAAGATTTTAAAAATGTTTTAAGTAACCAACATTTAGAATGAAAAGTTTAAGCTTAAAAAAGTTTAAATTTGATTCAGTTAAGTATGCTATCTAAACGTCATGTTCCAAGTACATCGTTCTTATATTCAAGGAAAGCTAATAAGGCATGCCTTTTAGCAGGTGCGGCTCATTAAAAATGGCGAAGAGAACAGATAAGCTGGAGTCATTTAAATAAAGACATAACTGCTTGGCCCCCTGAAGTGTTAGAAGTCCAAAGTTAAGTTTCTGCCAGACCTGCAAGGAGGCCATATGATGTTAAAGTGCTGCCTTAAAGCTAATCCACGCACGGTGTTTAATTGTTCTGACACCATGTCCTCATTCCATCACTCAGGTCAACAACAACTGATGAAACAGCACATTGGAAAAACAAGCACATCTTTACATGATTCATTAAAACTCAGAAACCCTTAACTTTTTATTAATTCAATAAGAAGGAAAAAAACCTTACCCATAAGAAAGTATTTTGCAATTGGGTTATTTTAAATCCTTAAAAAACATTAAAGGTACATTTAAGTTTTTTTTCATGATGCTGGTTTTAAGAATTCCTCCAGGCTGGCCAATTATTTAAGGAAAGTAATATTCACTGCTATCAATTGTTCAACAGTAATCCTACTATGTTGCTGCTGAGAGGACACCCACAGCGTGGGCTTATTGGCATGTGGGCATTTGTTGCTAAAAAAAACTTGCTGCCATGGACGACCTGCAATGTTTAAGATATCAACTCCTGGTGCCGTAAATTGCTTTTAAAGACTTAGTTCTCTTCTGATCGCAGTATGGATTGTAAAATTGCATTTCAAGTGAACAAACTGATGCCATTACCAGGGCTCATAGAGTCCATAGAGAACGGGCCACTCAGAGAAAGAAAGGGAACGGCTACAAATTTTCAATCCAGAAACTTGAGACTGCTTTGATTGCTTTAAGCACCCAAGAAGGGTGTCTTATCAGTGTAACACCTTACTTTGACTGGCAGGATGATGGTTCAGGGCCTTGTAGTCCCTGATTTAACTGCCTGCCTCAGTGATGGACTTGTCCATGTGCATTTGCTGTACCTGCTTTCCCAATCTGGACAGCCAGTTTGGTCAGCTTCCCCTGCAGCACAGACTTCTCTTTCTTCGAACCGGACACCTTCTTCTTCTCTTTCTCGTCGGACTCTCCGCCTTCAGCACTCTTTAGAGGCTGCATCTCCATGGCAGCTGCTCCATCCTGCTTCTTTACTGTAAACACCACAAGAAAAAAAAAAAAAAAAAAAGACATCAGCTGCATTAGGGGGTGGGTAAAAAAAGTAGGCAGGCTTCAGCAATCACTAACCATCTGATCTAGACACAAAGTGTAGATTTCAAAATCAAATAGATCATATCACATCCCTTAATATTCAGTAATTACAAAGCCTTCATATAACATAAAAGCTATTTTTTTGTTTGTCCCTGCATTGTCTTTATGGTAAAATCTAAGGGGGTGTGAAACTTGTTTTATAGATACGTCTTTTGCTTTTGGTAGGGACACATAGCCATTTCTTATCCTACACTGAGTTCTGAATAATTCAGAGGTTCTAACTCCAAAGTCCAGGCCATCAGAGTAATGAAGTAAAAAATGAATTCTTGTATACAGCAGCATATCCCTGGACCACACAGAAAATGTGCTGTGCTTAACACAAAATGAATAAACTAAGCACAAGAAACCAGAAAAGAACCAGAACAACAACAAAAAAAGAGGCTTTAATAAAGGGTGGAGAACATCTCAGTAGTCTCAGGCTTCTAGAGGTTTGTGTGCTGTATTAACCCTGAACACTGAAAAACAATTTGGCTTTTTACTCTGGGACCAGTATGAAATCATTTTGGAGTGGTATGGGATTTAAATGGAATCAACAAGCCAGAAATGTATTCAAGCATCAATCAACTGATTGATGTACAGTATAGATCATGATGGAGAGATGTATAGAAAGCCTCTCATGGACGCTCATTTCTTAATATCACAATGGAAAGAGAGTTATCATTGGAATTCCCAAATCAGTACAAGCTTTGAAATAAATGGGAACACATCACACACATTACTGAAGCTGTAACTGTAGGCTGGAGACTCTTACATGCATTCTACACAAGTGTCTTTGTTTTGTATATAAATATAATTTACAGTAATAAATAAACTAAAAAAAACAAAACAGTTATTCATCATCCTTTGAATGTAAAGTTTAAATAATATATCCCTGCCTGAGAGAAAATTACATTTTATCCATTGTATATTGAAGGAACTAAGTGGAAAAACAATCTTTCATATTTTCTCTATACATAAACTGCTATAGCTGTTAAACTCATCCCCGGCTGACTCTCTCGGTCTCCGTCTTTCTACCACTGACACACATACAGCACTGTGCTTAATGTCATTCATTGCCAAGAATCAATTCAGCCCAGTTTCCCAGTCACATTGAGGCATGTTCTTAATGTAAAAAAAAGTATTCTTGTGTGACATTCATCCAACAGTACACAAGAGAAAAGCAAGATCAAAAGATGTGACATAAATACACATCCAGGAAAAGGATTCATCTTCTAAAAGCTGCTTTTGGTCTACTTAGTCTGAAGTCGCCACAGCCAGGTTGAACCTTTCTGCCCTCTGATATAGGGATACTTTGACTTTTTCAACATATCTGTCTTCCCATCTCAACGGTTTATGAGATGAAACTCTTTCTATGACTGAAACTTGAACGACAGATTATTAAACATGATTACTCATAGATTTGACAACATCTACATCCCATGCATTTATCGAACTTTAACCCTTTGAACACTCACTTTCTAACACTTAACAATCAACAAATTATTCTCATTCTAAATACGTGGGAAAAAATATAATATATATAAATATATAATAATACCTGAAAAATAATAATGAATCAATGAAAATAAATTACATATGTTTTGGAGGTAGGTTTAGGTGCCCTGGCTCCCTCTGCTCCTCACTAACATTAAATAAATTAAAGTGAGAGCTGTTTTGATGGATCGCTTTAAAGGAAGGAAGTGTGCGCTCCATTTACCAAACATGACAAAACCTAAGGACAACATGAGCGCAACACTGCATGCAGCACAGTAATAGTTAAATCTCCATTATCTAGTTTTCATGATCGTGAGAAGCCAAAATCCTAATTGAAAAAAAAACTCAATTAACTACCCAGCAAAACTCATGTGGATATACTTTTTGCTTTGAAAAACAAAATAAGCTGGGTTGAGAATGCCAACAACTGAAAGTCTGAAAGCCAAATCAAAGATTTTAGATAATTGACAAAAAATGTGTCTTTTCCCCCTGACAAGCACATGGTAGAAAAACATTAGTGAAATAATCAAAGAGACACATTCCTTCAAAACTGCCTTTTTAAATCACACTGGTATTGGAAGGGTTATCAACAACATGCAAGTCTTAGGATCATAACTGATATCAGAAAGAAAATACATTTGGCATCGTTCTGAGTGAGGCAGATACAGTAGGGGACAGGTTTTGGTTGTCTCATACAGAGCACGACAAGCTAACAACACAACAAGAACAACGACACAACAACAGACCAGGGACAACACGTGGGTGGAAGACAGAGTGAAGAGGAGTGATTTTCTACCCTAATATGACTGAAGGTGAAACCTGGGTCAAACACTTAAGATTCTTCAGGATAATCTTGGTTAGAGGCAGATGTTGTCAAAGGTCCCTTTGAATCTAAGTGAGAGTTGTACAGCAAAGGGAAGTGTTCAAGGTTCAAGGGTTTTTTATTAGTACCTAAAAAGGTACATTTGTTGTGCAAAAGTGGGAGATTCCAGTGATACAGTGTGACAGTTTGAACAAAATCATTTTGGCTTTCCATCAGCATTTGACCCAGAGCTTACACCACACAGCACAGAAAGGAAACAGAAGAAGAAGAGGGAGAGATCAGGCAGAGGTGGAGAGAGAGAGAGAGAGAGAGAGAGAGAGAGAGAGGGAGAGAGAGCGAGAGAGACAGAGGGTGAGAGATATAGTTTGGTTACCTTTAATCTGGTTGCTCTCCATATTGCCATCTTGCATTTTACCTATGATGGAGACATACAAGACAATAACAACAACAAAAATAACCGAGGCAGACACGTAAACAATCACCACAAAGACCACACACGCAGTGAGAACCAAAAGCCACACACAGAGAGACAGGAAAATGACTTTAATACAACGCCTGTGTGACAGTCACATAGAAAGGCTCGTGATATGTAAGTGATGTATGCAACAACGAGCTACAGCCGCTGGCAAAGGGTACATGAAAGTCAATTTAATGGAGAGTTAACGCTGAGCACAGACGGAACTTTGGGAGCACATTTTCTTAAACTTAATGGGGGGAAAATAAGGTTTAACAGATATTATCTACTTGCACAGTCAGGTTGTTAAAAACACCTAATGGGCCTTTCTGAGACATCATGTGTGCGACATAACATTTCCAAAATGCTCACTTTCTGCTGAATTTTCTGTTTCAAAGTATTGTTTTGAATGACCGCCTCACACATGTTTATCCACACATTTCATCAAGAACTGTACATATGATTTTGTTCAGGTATACATTGAGATATATCGAGACACAGAGCAGATACAGCATTACATTAAAAACTGACAGTGAGGTAAAGTCCACCACAAACACACACAAAAGTATAGCACACACAAAAAAATGGGAGAGCGTGCATAAGAGGATAATTGAGAAAGCACATGCAAGATCACATAGTTAGAGGGAAGCAGACTGGAGAGAACTGTGAACAATACAGAGAGAGAGAGAGAGAGTGTGAGAGAGAGAGAGAGAGCCTGAAGGAAAGCCTCCCACATGGTGAAGTTACATAAGATCAACTGGAGGAAAATCGAAATCTAAGTTCAGGGACGGATAATTTGTAATGTTGTTATATTCTGCTTACACAAGTGGTATACTTAAATCAAATGTATGTAACAATCAAGCATCATTGTTTTAAAACGACAGAATCAAATGCCTGGTAAAGCTGCTACAGTATGCGCATTCTGTGCACAAACATTAGGTTTCATTTGCACAAGTTTCAAGAGTCTTGAGTTTCAACCTAAACATTTGTATGAACTCGATGTTTGCAGAAAACATTGATTATATACCGCATTGTTGATTACATTATCCATGTGGGCTGTAATTATGCAGACACGCACTGTGTGCCTCAGTGGTAAACAGGCTTTAAATAACAGAAAATATATGTCTCAGCCCTTACTCAAATGTCAGAGAGAAAAACTACTTGAGTGGAGCTGGAAGACCAGATTCTCTGAGAATTTTGCGTGATCTATGTGCAGAATAAATGACTCGTTTCACCTCCACTTCCACATTAGCCAGTTCCCTGGAGTCACAACAAAAGCTGAAGAAGACAAATTGCTCTGTTCCAGCCCAGAACAGCACAAGGTCATCATTACAGTGCAAATGGCACGCCCCTCCTGCCTTGAGAACAAACATTTTGTGGCTGCTCTCCAAGGAGACGAAAGATAAGAGAGAACGCCGTGCAGAAATGAGAAAAGTTAATCCTTCGCATCTCATCCAGTCAACACAGAAATGGAGGATTTGTACCCAGAGGGCACCAAACTAAAGTAGGTCCCTACTGTACACTTGTGTTACTACACTTCTTCCATCATCTTTATGTATACTGTCAGAAATCTGAATTCCAATAATAATTATTGTACCACAAGCCCACTAAGAAACAAAAGCAACTGAATGACATCACCTCTAAAAAAAAAAAAATTGTCGAGAGTAGGATAAGAAGATGGAAACCATTCTCATGTTAGTCCAGTTAATATGGAGCAACCACCAACAGCCAATTAGCTTAGCTTAGCATAAGACTAGAAACAAAGGACATAGCGAGCCTGGATCGTTCCAAAGGTCATAAAATTCCCTTACCAGAACCTGTACAGAAACGTCCGATCACATCTTGTTTTCTTAGTTTACTGTACACAAAAACCAAGACTTTCCTTCACAATGTTAAAAGACTGCACATCTTTTCCCAGCTATCCTTGACAGGGGCGCTGCTTGTCAACAAGCAAGGCAGGCAACTGCTTGGGGCCCCAAGCCACTTAGAGGCCCCCTGAGGGCTGACAAACTTTAAACCAAAGCAGCAGCCTAGATATGCAAATTTTGCAATGACAGTAGTAAACCTCCCTACAGGAGCCCCATCTGAAAGCACTCATTCTCGTTGCCCTGCTGAATTTGGGTTGGAAGGCCCCCCAATTGGTTTTTGCCTAGGGCCCCAACAGAATCACCACTGATCCTTGAATATACAGCTGAATGTTACATTCAAAGAATCGTTAAAGGTCTGTACGGTGTAAAATATACATTGAATGCCTTAAGAGACAATGGAAAGCATCAGGGGAAGAAAAAGATCGATACTAATTCCTACAACTGATGAGGTCATGCTTGGACATAATGGATACAAAAGGGTCTGACAAAATTATAAGAAACAGGAGAGAAGAACAGAAGGAGTCAAAGGTCAAGACAGAAAGAGGTCAGAGATCAGAGGTTTTGTCAACCTACCATTAATTAGGGTGGCACTGCCAGGGGCATTAATGCCTGCAGCCCCATCCGTGGCTATAGTTGCGATGGGGTGGATAGGGGGATGGGAGCAGTCTAGCCAGAAACAATGAAGGCCGAACATGAATGAACAAAAACACACACACGCGCGCCCACGCACAAACACACGCACGTGCACACACAAGACAATGAACAGAAATAACATGGTTATAGCACATTTAAGAGATTCATCATTTATATTGTGTATCTGTATAATTAACTCTAAGTTTTGAGGTAAGGCTGGATACAAAATGTGTAGTGCACCTTTTATTTTAAATCTTTATAATGACACTTGATTGATTTACTAAATGTGATGTCAATTAAATACACAAGTTCAACATTGGACAGACATGAAACACAAATCTGATCAGAACATATATATATATATATATACACATATATATATACATATATATGTATATATATATGTATATATATATATGTATATGTATATAAAATAAATATAATAAAAAGTCAAACCAGAGCTACAAAAAGAGAAGAATATAGGTTTATTTTAATAAATATGTGTTACAATTGACTTAAAACACCTTACTTTAAAGTCAATAGTATTGAACCGTGTTGATTTAAACTGTTTGTAATGTATTGTCATTTTAGCTCCTGTGTACAAACTATTTTATTTGAACCATGTTATTCATGTAATATCTTTTAGCATCACAAAAAAATAAACAAAATAAAAGTCTAAAGGGGTTGCTGAAAGAAACTGTACTTAAACTCTCCTGCAGTAAAAAACAAAGTCTTGAGCAGCCCACATATTAGTCAGGGAAACACACATGTATCAACCAGTTAAATAAGCATCAACGACCTTTGTCAGAATTTTCGCCCCAGCCTCACCTGCCAATTATGTCATGATTACACAAATTCAATTAATGGTCAAAACCTGTTTCCTTTGTTCATTTGGGTGTTTGTGTCTTGAATCACGTTTAAATTTAAACAAGAGGATTTGAGCCACTTGAAACATATATCCTTTTATCCTAATAATAAGAAAATGCTTTCTTGATCCATACAGTATGTGCACTGTAGCTGTTTCAGTTAAAGTTGTGTTGATGAGTGTATGTAGAGTATGATTTTTCAATGTGAATGTGTCAGTTTTGACCAAATCTGCAACTTTGATTGAAGGATGTGTTGGGTGGGTTTTGAAGGTTGTCTTAACTTTAAAGGTTTCAGTGAATCACAGCTCATTGTGAATTGAAATAGTTCACTGTAGGCTCCTCTGGGCCCAGATCATTTGTTACACAGTAGTGTTTGATGCTGGTTGTTTAGACACTGGCTTTATATTCTCCTTGTTTAATCAATCTGATAACATTAATTAAACCTGATAAATGAATGCATGTTTTTACTGTGGAACAGCCAGTTCCAAAGAAATTGTGAAGTACGACCGCAATCAAGTCACAACAACAACACATTTAGTGTTTGTTATTGTTACACCGTGTCCTAACAGCATGCAAGAGTTATATATTGCGTCACATAGCGCATGATCGCACGCTCACTGTCCACACTGCATCCGTTAAAAATGTAATTCTCTGCTCTGTGAATTTCAATTTCCCCTTGCAAACAATGTGACATCTTGTACTTTTGTATTTAAGGTGGAGCTTTGTATAGAGGAGCTGTTGACTCAAATCCCAACACTTAGAGGCTTGTCAATAAACGGCTAGCGATGAGCTGAAAAAAAGTTTTTCTCCGGTAAGTCAAAGCTCAACATTTCAGTCACGGACGTGGCTATTATTAATGCACTACTGTCTCCACCTTGTTCAACAAGCTAACAAGCCCTGCTGAGTGAGAAAAGCGAGTGTCAGTGTCTTGTAGAGCCTCCTCTTTCCTCGTTCTTCATCTGTCTACGCGAGCAACAGAGAGGATAATAGAAACGGGGCAGCGGTGTAAAAACAGCGCAGAGTTTGACGCTGACGCTCACTAGCGT
The DNA here is from genome assembly GCF_963930695.1 of Labrus bergylta. Lineage (NCBI taxonomy): Eukaryota > Metazoa > Chordata > Actinopteri > Labriformes > Labridae > Labrus > Labrus bergylta. The sequence goes on along the minus strand of NC_089199.1, from coordinate 9,655,288 downwards.
CGTGTGCTGTTAGGAAAGGCTGTTAGTGTTCAGATCAGAGGCAGAATGTATATTCTGCAGTGGGATGACAGGCTTTACTGTGTCCTTGTATAGAACGTGACACTTCTGACACAGTGCTGAAGTAAATTCTTTTTAAACACACAGCACGCTAGTCATGCAAGTAACTGTCTGAGGAGGCACTTGAAACGCAGGCAAGAAATCCTTACTGATGTTAAGATATGTTTTTGTGCACATGTGAGATCTTATACCATCTACTTTACTCTGTACTGCTGGTACATGTGCTGTACACCTGTACGGCTGTTGCTCTCATGTCATTGTTCTGTAGGACAGAAATGAGATGAGTCTGACAGGCTGTTTTTATTTTTTATTCATAGCATTCAATAGGTCTATGAAACAGGACCCATGTTGAATGATTGCTAGTTAGTTTGATGAGTGCAGTGCCTGTTATAAGGGAAGAGGATTATGCTCAGTGAAATGTATCATCTGTCAACACTTAAAAAGATGCAGTATCAATGATGAGGCGTCTCTTTTTAAGTGAGAATTTAAACTGGTATGAGGAAGGGGGGGGGGGTGCTTGGATGCATACAATGGGTGAAGAGTAAAGTCGGACTTTTATCGGGGATCGTTAAGAGTGAAAGGTCAAAAGGATCAAGTACCACTCCCAGGGGTCAGAGAAAGGTGATACTCTACCTGTGTTCTGGTGTCCGTCTTCCACTGCCCCTCCTTTGAGTAGAATTTGGAAGGATAAGAGAGTAAGGATAAAATGCACCAGAACCCACAGAACCTGGATACTGCAGCTCACAAGTGTACCACCAGTACTTATTTAATACAGCATCAATACACATTCAGCAAAGACCACTGGGCATAGAGGCAAACTATCAGGTACAGCACTACAAAAACCTACATAAGTTAAACAGGTGCACATTAGTGAGTGTATTTTCAAAAACCCTTCTGTTAACGAGAACATTTAAAAACACTGATATTATGCAACAAGCGTACACAGACTTTCAGGACATAAAGTAATGAAATGAAAAAAAAAGCTTTTTCAAGGGTACGTTGCTGAGCAACACTGAGAAAAAAAAGACACATTACCTCTGCTCTGCTGAAGCAACAGCAGACAGTATGTTATGAGGCAGGTTTATAAGAGACAACTTTAAAAGAACTTACCTTTCTTTTCTTTCTTCTCCTCTTCCACGTCGCCTGCCCCAAGCAGGGTGAAGATGATTCCAGTCTGAGAGTTGACACCAACAGCAGAGACCACCATTCGCCCTGACCCCTCCATCACATGAGTCCCTGGAGACAAGGCAGAAGATTGTTATTATTAGTGCAGATAAGCCCCTCATTACAGTTCAGTTCACATTTTACCCATGAATAATTGAGGTTCATGAAGCAAACTGTTGGTAAGCAATTGTATAAACTAATCAGAACTAATCCTCCATGTGCATTAAGTTGAAATCACACACAAAGGTAAAGGTTTATGTCCCTATTTGGGCAATTTCTCCATTGTTTTATTGTCTGGTGTGTTCTGATTTCATAATGCAATATAAATCAAACAGACTCCTCTGAGGGACTGACGTAGTTTATCAAGGACATTCAGTTAATTTATCAGACGCTTTGGTCCTTTGTGGTTCTATGTTTAGCAACATTGACCTAAAACTGGGAATCATTGAAAGCGCTTAGATTCGTCCATTTAACCTTCCAGAGGGAATACCAAAAGCCTTAAGTTTGAAATGTATTCTCCATGTTTGACTATATAAGCTCCAATGTTTAGCATTGGTTTAATATGTAGCTGAAATGTGTGCGCCTTTACTCCACTTTTTTTTTTTTTTTTTTACACTTTTCTGTGTATGTATATATTAACTTCACACATGAAGAACATTATTAACCTTTGGGAGAGCAAGTCGATGTGGGTGAGTATGAGGCTAATTAAAGAAGGTGGCAAAAAGGCACACAGCTAATTATCCACAGGAAAAAAAAACACCAAGATGTGAGAGGAGATTAACCCACTTTTCTGTTATCAGTGGTATGTTTCATTTTGAAGAATCTTAGAGCGGCAAATTCTTTTGTCTCAGCTGCGGAAAAAAGTAAACCAATGAAGGTAGACGGATTAAAAAACGTCCAGATTGTCACAGGGGTGTCAAGTTGTGACCCCAACTAAGAATTTGCTTATTCTGATCTGATTGGTTAGATTTTGCAAATCGATGACTGATGGTTTTTTGTTTTTTTTCTCTCTCATTGATTCACATTCTCATTTGCAACATAAGAGACAAACCATCTAATTCAACTTTGACTTCTGGACTTGTAATAACAATTGATTCTATGATGAACTTGATTCAGAACTTGAGTCATCCTTTTTCTCGCACATTAGGTCTGCATCATGGTGCCTTCTAACAATATCTGAAATGCCCATTCACAACACAGAAGCCACACATGGTGGGCCGTCTGTGGATTCAAACCACCACAGCAGCCACAATCTACTCATCTGTCAGACCACCGACAAATAAACAATTTTTTAGTGTCTTTTGACTCACCAGTTGAAGATTTACTCTACTCTCCCGATTATAATATTCCAACAGAAAAGGTCTTGCTACATCAGAAAGGATCCCCGCGTGAAACCCAATGAAAGATTGAATCCAAACACATTACATCCATAAAGATCCACATATTTCTTCACATTTCCTTCCGCTGATCCCGATATCTCACTGTATTTTCTGTAATTATTAATTACTTATGAATACACATTTCCGATTGCATTAATCAAAATTGTGGCATTTGTACTAAGAGATGCTATGAGTCATTATTTATTTGGAAAAAACTGACACATCTATGTCAAAATAGACCTTGTGCACCCCTATATAAGTGGAATGATCCTTGTTCTATAAGCAGGTGTATGACTGTGAGATTGGCAGTCGACTGAGGCTCTTTCTAATGAATCATTGTATATTGGACTATTTGGGATCACCCCTAATTCAGATAAGGATTAACAGCATTTGTTCTTCTGTCCAAGTTAAAGCCATAACGGTGACCTATAATTCATTTGTTTTTATAAACAACAGAATATCTAGAAGGCTATAGGCAGACAAAAAATAAGCTAAGACCTGTAAGTAATGTCAGAGAAATAAAGGCAAATATAAACTCCTAGCATTTCTCTAAAGTGTTTATGCTGACCTTCAACATCATAGATTTAGATCTGAAGTGATTATTTAAAGATACGATTATTTTGTAGTATTTTATCCTTTCTATTTCTTTCAATGATTTGAAGTCACTGGCTTGAAGTAAAAAGGTTGTGACATAAGGATTGTAGGTGTAACCATCTTACCCACTATATGTTCTATAGTAGAGTTCTGGTTCAGGATGACAAACAGCACTTTGAGTGGAAAATACTTGAAAAATGTAAATGAGGGCTTGATTTAGTGATTCCAAAATGCTTTCCTTTTTATAAAGATGCAAACAACACTGTTCAAGAAACATATATCAACACACATAATACAGTACAATGGTATGTGAGGTTACTCAACTGTACAAGGTTGAACGTTGACATGTTTGTAAATGTTTAGTCCCAATGCCCAAATTCTCCTTGGCACCAAAACGTTAAATATGAATAAACATCATCGAGACACGCATTTCACAACTATCCATGAGCTGGAAACATACCTGACAACAGCATGGGGTCCTTGTCTGCACACTTCCTGACGTGGTCTGACTCTCCAGTCAAGGAGGACTCATCAATCTTCAGGTCATTGCCCTGGATCAATACACCATCAGCAGGAAGCAGATCACCTGCAACAATGTGCAACATGTTCATTTTCATTTTTTTTTTTTTTTTAAGTGGTTGGCTTTGTCTTACAAACGTAACAGTTCAGATAACTTCAAAGATTCATTAGTTTCACATGGACAGGATACTGTTTGACCAACTGAACAAGACGGCCTGGGGAGAGGCTGTGCGTCTGCTCTCCATGTACGAGTCAGTCTGCTGCTAATTCATTTCTCACCATTAACGTATGGTATCTAAAATACATTTAATTGCTCAAGGTGGACTTCGTAACTTTAATCCCTCTCTGGAAATGAGCTCCAAGTCTATTTTGAGCTACTGAAGCATGAAAATTATTTTACACAGAACAATGGACAGGCCAATTAAGTCAGTCAGTGGGCACGTCAGCCGCATCAAACTAATCACAAAATGTGTCAGAAAGTTTCAATCTAGGCCAAGGCTGCATTTAGAAAAGAGATGATGTAAGTTTCTTCAAGAAAAGGCGAGACACTTTTGATTTAGTCAAGTATCATCTATGTTAATATGTTTGTAAACGTGTTAGCATGACCTTGCGCTATGATTTGCTAATATTTTCATGTGTGTTTTGGTATCCGTGTCTCTACACAGCAGAGGGTCAGAGGAAGGTGAGAGGTTGTGAAGGTTAAAGACATGATTAAGGCATCTGTATGTCTAAGTTTTTTTTTATTGTTTTGAAAAAATGTACTTAACTATGAATTGACATTACAAAGAAATTGACTCTTGTTTTAAATGATAAATTGAATAAATCCTTACAAACACATCTGCACTCTTCACACCTACCGTATTTGATCTGTGCAATATCCCCCACCACTATATCAGCCACTGGCAGCTGTATGACCTGGCTACCGCGGACCACCTGGAATTTCTGCTCCTGCTCAATGCGGCTCTGCAGCCCACGGAACTGCTTTTCCTTCGACCAATCGTTGAAGGCCGTCACCAGCACCACACACACCACCGACAACAGGATAGCTGCACCCTCGATCCAGCCGGCATCTGCCTCGCCCTCATCCTCTACCCCACCTGCTGCTGCGCCACAGGCTGTAGTGAAGAAGAGGGAAATTGTAGAGATGTACATTTTCAAGTACACTTGGTTTTCATATGTGCATTTAGACAGAAATGTTTTGACAAAACACATTTAAACTCTGGATAGCAAGTTTTATGCAGATTTTGTTATGCTTATTACTTAAGTGGAATATGAACCCTTTCAAAATAAAAGAGACACAGAGAGATAAAATAACTGCACACTGCACAGTTAAAAGGCTGCAGAAAGCTGACACTGTGTATCTGTGTACATACTGTATATGTGTATAAAGACAGAAAGACAGACAGACAGAGTGAGAGAGAGAGAGAGTAAAACGTGTATAAGTGCAGTTTCTCTTTTCTTTTCTATGTAATATTAAAGGTTATCCTGAAACAAAATTTACTCTGAAATGACCTTCAGAGAATTCACCTCGTCTCTTCATTCATTTGCTCCACTTCAAATGAATGCCCAGCAGTCAGCTGGCGGTGTGCACTCACAGACTGGGATATATTTTGGAATGAAACGAGGCTTATTCCCAGTCCTCCTCGTGCTGCTTCATGTAATACTCTTGGAGCCATTGTGCCCGACACTCCTGGCAAGCTGACTTCAAAAGCCCTCAGTGGGGTGATTTGCTTTGGACTATAAAACACTAGCAGCTCACAAGGGAACTAGTGCCGACCCCAAATTATACACAATAGATATGCAGTGTCTGCTTTAACCAAGAACTGGACTCCAGGAGCATTTGGGACTTTCTGGTACATTGCAGAGGGTTTACAATCAATATGATGTTCATTTAGTGGTTCCATACAGTAAGAGACTATACAGTCTTTGATCTGACATACTACCAGGACCAAACAACATATACGCGACTCATTATACAGGTAGTGACCGCATTCGAGTGTACACTCGAACACAATCATGAATTTGATGCAATAAACTCAATATCTCGATTTAGGAGTGAGTCTGGGT